>NC_134830.1:123640897-123702848 GCF_004210375.1 Tachypleus tridentatus | reverse complement strand
AGGATAATTTAACACAAATTATCAAAATTACAATTTACACACAGCAATTATTGTTTTAATAAGTCATTGGAACATGGCCATTATCGTATTATTCAAATCATTTAAACATGGTCATTATGGGATACAGATAATAGAAGTTGTAATTCACTGGATGCAGATACTGTAACTTGTAATTTACACAATACAGATAATTACAGCTTGTAGTTTACTAAATCAACATATGTTATTCATCATGAGTTCAACAAAATGAACCAAATAAATTTCAAATATTTACATGTGACTTGTTTGTTTGTTTTTGAATTTCACGCAAAGCTACTCGTGGGCTATCTGCGCTAGTCGTCCCTAAGTTAGCAGGGTAAGAAGGAAGATAGTCATCACCACCCACCGCCAACTCTTGCACTACTCTTTTATTAATGAATAATGGGATTGACCGTCACATAATAACGCTGAAACAGCGAGCATGTTTGGTGCGACGAGGATGTGAACCCGCGACCCTCAGATTACGAGTCGCACGCCTTAAGCAACCTGGCCATTCCGGGCCTTAACATGTGACATCCACGTCTACAAGTAATAATAAAAAGTTAAATATCTTCTGTTACGAACAACTCACTGATAAAAATTGAGTAAAAATGTACTTACATGACAACAACAAACATGAAAACACTAATAAACATGTATGAGAAACGTGCTATTATTGAAATTTAACACTTTTATACCATGTGACGTCAGTGGTTCGTTTTGAAAAAAGTGACGTCACTGAATGCCTTCTATATGTTAAGGTTAGCCTGCTTCAGTTTTGTGTAGTTTCCGTCAATTGACTGAAAGAAAAAGATATATTACACTGAAAAAATTAATATTTTTGAAAAGAAATATATAACTAAAAGCATCATTACAAATCGTGTAAATATTTGATATCAATCATATGAAATTTTCTATATGAATTTAAATTAACCATCAGCTGATACACAAATATGAAACGAGATATAACCTGTCATGATATCTCTCTACCATGTGGAATATTAGCAGAGATGAAATATATCCGCCTTATAGTTTAGTAAATTTAGTTTTAATGAAAAATTTTCAAGGTATTGTGAAATTCGTTTTACTATACGTTTTCAAATCAAATTACAATCTATAATCCAAAATTTATATTAATTAGAGCGATATTCAGTTAGATATTTTACTAGCTAATTTAGGGATATATTCACCAGTAACAAATAATATTAAATTAATGCAAATACGCGCCTTTAATAAATATACCCAAGTTAGATCTATCATATTTAATAATGTTCTGTACATGACTAAATGATAAAATGTGTTAGCTTCTGTGTAGCACTCGAAAGATGTCACTTTCAAAAGCCGAACAATTTATTTTACCACGTTTTCATTTTATTCGATTATTTACTTGAGATGATTTGGAAACAATAGTGTATATCTATGTGCTGATTATGTAGAAATCAAATCACTAACCTCGAGTTATAAACCAAAGTAATGCTACTGAACAACAGAGGTGGTGGTTTATCCAACAAGGTTCATCTGAAGTATCCTTAACAGTTATATTACACTGTTCCTGAATGTGATGTGCGAGTTAAAATCTACTTATAACAGAAACTTTTATTTTCTGTTGGTGATGACTTCCAATTGACCTTAGCAACCCTGCTACGAACGTCTCCGACAACAATATTCGAAGGATTCTGAGGAGGTTCTATTTTTCAAAAATATTAAAAAATAATGAATTTCTATTCGGTTACTTTCTTTGAAATGTCATTATTTTTATACTAACAGTTTACACAAAGATATGATACAATTTAACATAGATATAAGATTTAATATGTTACGTAAATGTTATAGTTACTTTAATAAATTAGAGTGACTAATTATGTTTTTTAGAATGTCTCACCTTTGTGTACCACAGTAACTGATAGAAAATAAGGCTTACCATTCACAATCATCTTAATATTCCAGCTGTCGTTTCCGTATGAGTTCTCTACATATCACGTATAGAGGGCTGCATCTTGAGTTTGAACATTTCTGATGACGAGAGTAGAGTTAGTCCCAACCGATGTTTCTTTACTGTAAGTTTCATGCCTGTGGTGATACGGAAAACGTTAAGTTAAATAATCTTTTATATTATATTAGTAAATTATTTCGATATTTACATCAAACAATAATAGTTAAATAATCTTACCGGTTCGACCAAGGTTCTAACAAGTGATTGTTTTTCAACCATCCAACCAGAAGAAACCGTTCACCTCTTACAATACATCGTACACTCCTTGTGTATTCTCGCTGCACGGTTATAGCTTCACTATAGCTCTCAATAGATGAAGACACTGTCGACAAACAAACATAACATCTGATTCAGTTATAACTTAAGTAGAAAACATTCATAATTTTAAATAAACTAAAAACAAAGTTTGGTAATATAAATGTTCATCCCTACAACAGGTAATCTTTATTCGGTTAGTAAAATGCATTTAAACAGTACCAAACACATTGTGCTGGCTGTAAGCAAGAGACAGTTAAATACAGCTAACGTATAAAAACTAACAATGTTAGGATAAGGATAGAATGTAAATATTTTACGATAAATATTAAATGTTCTTATCAACCAACATAGACAAAGACCAATTATTAATATATAAATGTTTACCAAGTGATCGATTTAACTGTACCATTTTTACCTCACTTGTGTAACTTGTTTAGTTTTGGTTAACAACTTCTTACGGTTACAATAAACTCAAATACATTGTAGTAAAAGTAAGACGCTGACAATCTGTTTGTTTGTTTGCTTTGAATTCAGTCTAGTATTGTTGTTAATATATATTTCTTTTTATTCCTATTCTTGAAAGTTTGGTCTTATAGTCCAGGAAGGGTCAGGTTCACTTTAACCTCTTCCTCCTGTCTGTACTGTTGAATGTTAATTATAATACTACATGAAAGTAATCCACCCATGTTCGGAACCGTTTCAAGACAAATGTCCATGTATGTTTCCAGCACCGTCTGTTGTGACAGAAACCAGTTTTTTAAAATACAGATTGATTTTTTTGACATTTCAAGAAATGTTTTAAAGATGTTTTTTACACATGCTCGATTTCGTAATTCACATAGACCATACATTTCTTCCTTCACTTGAAGATCTGAAATTACATATCGAACCCGAAATATCAATTGTGCAGTATCACTAACATCTGTTCACTCAACTAGTGCTAAAAAATAGTCTTTTAGTTGTTCAAGCAAGTGATTTTCTACGTCTTTCGCTAACTTTAGTATTCTGCGGACAATTTTTCTTCGACTTAATTGGAAATTATTTTCCTTTTCAAGAATATTATCTTTTATTTTTGAATCATAATTCTCCAACAGAGTTTCAATGACCACAACCAATATGTCGTTTACAAGGTCAGCATCAGAAAATGATTTCCTTTTTTGAGCTAGAATCCAAGCTACTTCTCAGTTAGTTAACGTAACAAGTTCTATTCGATGATAAAAATCTTTTTAGGCCTCCCTTTCTTCAATCATCATGAACCTGGCGATGACCGAAGAAGGTCGAAACGTTGTTCGCTGCTTTATTAGTAAAGGTGTTTTGGACTAAGCTGAAACATTTAAAATGTTTTCAAATGAGATTATAACTCGTAAAAAGTGTTTGTAACATACTAAATTGTTCAGTAAGTATAGGACTGTGTAATATCGAACATAAGTAATGGTGTACACCAAACATGAATGTAACTGGTGACCCCTACATTAACATTGCTCTGAAATCAGTCAATGTGAGTATGGTTTTTCTCAGGTTCTCAAGGAGAAAAAACAAGGGGTCCTGATCCTCTCAACTCTATAACACTTGAACTCTGATAAAGATCACAAACAGTAGACACAAACAAGTCTATTGAAAAGAAATAACTAGATGTCTGGTAATAAGATGTAGTGATAAGTGATGTTTATTAAATAAATGTTATGTATCTGTGTAACATGGTAAATAGCACGAAACTCTGAAAGAAGAAATTTATGGAAATAGCCTCGGAGACGATAATAGGAACTGTGAAATTAATATTCCAATTGTGCACACATTGCCACGTTTTATTAAAATAACATGAGGCAAGATGTCTATTGACCTGACACTGGTACGTCATCCACTATGATTTAAATACCAGTTCTAGAAAATAAAGAGAATCAAAGGGATTTTATTTCCAAGTGTTATGCTACACTCTGTCAGTGTCTAACTTTTAGTACAATGTAATTTGTGTTTATTGTAACCGTAAAAAGTTCCTAACCAAAAATGAACAAGTTATAGAAGTGAAGGAAGAATGGTACAATTAAATTGATAACTTGGGAAACATTTATATATGAATAATTCTTCCTTGTCTCTGTTGATTTATTTTAAAATATTTACATTCTATCTTTATCTTAACACTGTTAGTTTTTATTCGTGAGCTATGTTTAATTTTCTTGTTTACAGTCACTAAAATGTGTTTGGTGTTGTTTAAATAATAGTTTTGATATATATGTAAATTACAAACAACAAAGAATGTTTTTTATACATTAATGATATGATATTTTATATTTTCTTAGTGAAAACATTGAGTGGTGTTGTTTTCTTGTGTTTATTAGAAGACATTTTGTCTCAGTATAAATTCTACAAACAATATTTTGTTGTTAAAGTAATGTACGTAGTGTCGATTTAGAAATTTTTTAAGATTTATTACATCTGTGAGAAGTTCGTAACAAGAAATAAACAAGTTAAGGAAGCAGAGAAAGAATGGTAAAGCTTAGTCTAACTATAAGATATACCATAACAGTGACGCTTAACACTGGTATCTTCTTGCAACAAAACACTGGTATCTTCTTGCAACAAAGACTGTGGTGGCCTCACGGGAAGGTGGATGAGTGTGGAAATGGTGGAAACTTGGAATTCTCTCGCTGTGTTACTTCTGTTTCTTACAGTTTTACAGTTGCTTTGATCGTTAGAGGTAATGTTACCTAATGCAACATACTGCCATTAATCAAAATTTAATGCAATGAAAATGATATGTCATTCTATGCGACA
This sequence comes from Tachypleus tridentatus, assembly GCF_004210375.1. Classification (NCBI taxonomy): domain Eukaryota; kingdom Metazoa; phylum Arthropoda; class Merostomata; order Xiphosura; family Limulidae; genus Tachypleus; species Tachypleus tridentatus. The sequence goes on along the minus strand of NC_134830.1, from coordinate 123,697,807 downwards.
ATTCAGGATACAGAAGAAGTTGGGTGAAGTAGCTAAGAAAATTTTTTCTTATAATTTGGTTTTAAATCACATATCTCCTTGACGAAGAGTGTGTTATAACTGTTAGGGTTACTTCATTTTATTTCCTCTGTGTTACCGTTATTTTGTGGAGAGATTTGAAATACTGATTAGGCCAAGTAATTAAACAGTATTATCGTATAAAATGATAACATAGTATGATAAAATGTTCAGCATATTAAAGCGACATCTTTTGAGTACTTCAAAAATTAATTTTTATCATTAATTTGTCCTCACAACACCATTAAATATGTCAGAAAGAGCTTGAAAATTTTTCTTAATGACATATACCCCATTAATCGTCCCCCCAGTGGCTCAGCGGTATGTCTGCGAACTTACAACACTAAATATCGGGATTCGATACCCGTGGTGGCCAGAGCACAGATAACCCATTGTGTAGCTTTGTGCTTAATTCAAAACAACAACGACCCCATTAACCCCATCACAGCTACTGATCTACTTCAATTTCACTGACAAAATATCCAATCAAATGTTGCTCTAATTAATATATTTAATATTAATATAATTAATAGATTTGTAATAATGCTTATTATTATTACATTTCTTTTTTATAATTTGAATTTTTGGGTGTAATATTTCCTTCTTTTCATCACTTAAGTGAAAACTACACAAAACTGAAACAGGTTGACCCTAACACGTAGAAGATACTCAGTAAAGTTGAGTGACGTCACTTTCTTTTATTATGTACCACTGAAATTACGTTGTATAAAAATAATAAATATCAACATGAACATTGCGTTTCTTACTCATGTTTATTAGTGTTTTTTACACCTGTTGTGTTCACGTAAGTACATGTTTACTCAATGTTTATCAGCGAGTTGTTAGTAACATAAGATATGTCACTTGTAACTTATTGCTTGTGGATATGGTTGTCCCATGTAAATGTTTAACATTTTTCTGGTTCATTGTATTAAAATCGCGATGAATAAGATATGTTGATTCAGTAAACTTCAAGCTGAAATTACAAGTTACAATATATTTCTCTCAGTGTTACAATATCTGTATCCAGTTGGTGATAAGTTACCTGTTTGCAGTAACCTACAAGTTATAAAATATGTACTCAGTAAACCATAAAGTACAAGTTATGATATGTGTATTCTGCAAACTACACTTTGTAATATCTTTTGGCAGTAAACTACAAGTAGTAAAATACGTGTATTTCTGTACATTTGTTAAATATGTCTTATAGCGAAAGAACGTTAATTTTATGTACTTGAAACGCTAAAATTTTGGGTTTTAATTTTCTGACCAGAAACAGCAGATAGCTCAGTGTGGCTTGGTCTTAAGAGAAACGGTGTAACTTTTAAATATATTTTGAATATCACATTGTTTTTTGTTTTAGAAGAAAGGTTTAATCGTTTTTATAAACAAACTGCCCTATTTAACTATACTTTTATATATATCTTTTAGTTTCATAACACTTCATAATTTTTTTAGATTAATAATGTAATGTTGTGTTTTTTCTTAAATATTACCATGAGGTGGCGTTGTTTCTCGTGTTAGTTGAAGACATTTTGTCGCAGTGTAAATCTTATAGACAAGAAGTTATTGGTGAAAGTAATGTATGTAGTCTTGGTTTAGAAATTCTGTAAGATTTGTTGTATCTATAAAAAGTTCCTAACAAGAATTAAACAAGTAAAGGAAGCAGAGAAAGAACGGTACGGCTTACACTGGACGTAAGATCTACGGTATAAGTGACGCTTAACACTGGTATCTTCCTGTAACAAAGACTGTGGCCTCACGGGAAGGTGGGTGAGTGTGGAAATGGCGGGAAATTGGAACATAAAATCTGTGTTTCTTCTGTTTCATGCAGTAGTATTGGCAGTTGGTAAGTAATTGTGTCTTAAGCATAAATGTATGTAACACTATGAATTCGAAATGTTTTCTGGAAGAATATAACCTTACCATTGTTATTTATTTTTGAAATTAAGGAGAAACTTTACGGATGCAACTAAAAGAAATAACCAGTAGATATTTTAATCAAAAGAACCAATAAACTGTCCCTGTATTAACCACAAAACTGTTAATAGTTTAACCAGAAGCATAGATAAGCTGACTCTCTGTTAACAACAAAATATTTGATTGTTTAACTAGTAGAATATCTAAGCTATATATGTGTTAACGAGAGTAACAAATAATTTATATTTCCTATTTTGCCCACAGGAACAAATAATATGTCATTGTTTAAAGAAACAAAGTAGCTAGTTTTCACTATGTATAATGTCAACTGTACATATAAGCCAAATGAATTAACAATATTTTCGATTTTCTGTGTAAATGTTACATTACATTAAGTGTTTAGACAGGTTCTAATGTTTTCTTAGGTTTATTGTACGTTTCTATTAAATTAAAAATCTCGCTCAAATAAACCATCAGTGGAATGACAACGTATTAACAACGTTAATTTTTAAACTTCTGTGTTGTATATCAGTTAGGATGGGTGTCTGTGTTTATTACATCCTGGTGGATTCCGAATTTTATTTTAACGTAGAACCACCAACTTTACAACCTGGAGAATTTCCTAGTGACATTGAGCTGGGTTCGAGAGTACAAATCGTTTGTAATCTCAAGAAGGGAGATTTACCAGTTACTCTTACGTGGAAGAAAGATGGAAAACCTCTATCAACCAACGAACGAGTTACTGTATTAAGTTTTGATGCTTTTTCTAGTGACTTAAGAATCCAAACAATTATTCCTGAAGACGTAGCCAACTACAGCTGTACAGCCACCAATTCAGCAGGATCTGACAGTTTTACATCTGCTCTGATCGTTAGAGGTAGTGTTACATGTTATAACTGAATGTAATTAAACAATATATAGATTTACAGCTGCTCTGATCTTTAGAGGTTATGTGATATAACATACTGTAATTAAACAAGATCTGACAGTAATGTTACCTCGAGTAAACTTTACTAATTTAACTGATGTTTGTAAGTTGTCTTCCTCTGATTTTTAAATGACTAAGTGAATATCGTGTATCACAATAGTGGTTCATAATAGGATTCGCAAGGAATTCCACAAACCCTGATAGATCGTTCGGCAAAATAACATGTTAAACAGTAAAAATTCAATTCAAACAACACTTAAACATTTAATGTTTATTTCTAAGCCTGTACACGTAAAAAAAGGAACAAAAATATGTATGTTTGACTCACTACGAAAATAAAATCTATTCAAACAAGTCCATTGATAATTATTCTATTTATTATTTTTCACTTGCCAGCCTACAAATAGAAATTTATTATATTGGCCCAAACCTTTTATATAATGTTAAGTAAGGTAATGTGAATATCATATGGGTATGTAAAAGTACGTGTTATATTCTATATTATTTTTACCTTAAAACATCATAATGTTAGTGTAGAACAGGGGTAAGTAACTTATTTTTCATAGTGGCCACAATTGTGGCTAATTAAAACAACGTTGGCCACAATATTAAAAAAAGAAATGTTAGTTTTATCAAAATAATCGCATTTCAAGTAACCTTCAATCTGAAAATTGATGGTTTTCATCAACAACTTTCGTGAAACTTGTCTTAATATCAAATATAAATATTTAATATAAATAATATAAATATAGATAAATAATAATAAAAAAATATAAAATAAAAATGTACAATGGGCATCTTAGCTCTGCCTCTCAGTTTGTCAGTAAGCCGAGATGTATCTACACTTGAAAAAATCTAGCGTAGAAAATGTTGACTCGCACACCTGTGTAGATCCAAACATGGAAGATAATTTGGAAATTGCTATCTTTAAATTTGGAAGACACTCATTTATCATAATAGTAAGCTAAATCTCTCTGATAGAACATTTTTGTTTACCTTTTATGTGTTCTACACTTTGCAGGGTAAGCATCTCGTCTTCAAATCCACACTTATCCAAAGAGAAAAAAAAATGTAATTTTCTAAGTCAAATTGAAGTGGATCATGCAAAAAATCAAATATTTTTTTAAAATTCGTAGAAACGTTATTCAAATTTTTAGATGGATTTTTTATCCAGTTTGCATAGAGATCATCTGTAGTATCAGAGAAACCATAGTCCTTATTATTTTCTAGAAAACTATTCAACTTTGCAAAATGTATCAAATCATTTTTTGTAATTGTTCCACAAGGAGATTTATCTTTAATTGAAATTCATGAATAGACTGTGACTGCTCGCTTGTTATTTTACCTCTTTCCTGAAGCTTCGTATTAAAATTATCCAAGTGAGCCATCATGTTGCACAGAAAGTGCAAATCACACTGTCGTGACAAAGTTTCAATTTCAGGGAAATTTTCAATCTTACATTTTTCAACGAGGTACTCTTTCATTTGAGGAAATAAAGTTAATAGTTTCAAAACGTTTCATCTACTTCACCATCTTACATTTGCAAAATCAGTAAGATAATCAAAAGTACAGCCGTTGCTTTTCTTCAAAGACTAGACAAACTGTCGATGGATGTGAGAGCTTCCACTTCTAATATAATTCACAATTTTTACAACAATGTCCATGAAATTTTTCAACTCATCACTTTTAGGCATCTGAACACAAATTTTCCTGATGCAAAATGCAATGGAAAGGTGGTAATGTGGACTTCATATTATTTTCAAATAAATGCTGCTTCAAAAGAGAAACAAATCCTAATTTCGCCCTAGTTATGGCGGGAGCACCGTCTGTTGTGACAGAAACCAGTTTTTTAAATAAAGTTTGAATAATTTTTGGCATTTCCAGGCCTGGCATGGCCAAGTGCGTAAGGCGTGCGACTCGTAATCTGAGGGTCGCGGGTTCGCGCCCGCGTCGCGCTAAACATGCTCGCCCTCCCAGCCGTGGGGGTGTATAATGTTACGGTCAATCCCACTATTCGTTGGTAAAAGAGTAGCCCAAGAGTTGGCGGTGGGTGGTGATGACTAGCTGCCTTCCCTCTAGTCTTACACTGCTAAATTAGGGACGGCTAGCACATATAGCCCTCGAGTAGCTTTGTGCGAAATTCCAAAACAAACAAACAGACATTTCCAGAAGTGTTTCAAAGATGTTTTTGTACATGTTCGATCTCGTAATTCACATAGGCCATGCATTTCTTCCCTCACTTAAAGTTCTGAAATTACATGTCGAACCCAAAATATCATTAACATCTGTTGACTTATCTAGTGATTAAGAAAAATACAAACAGTCTTTTAGTTGTTGAAGCAACTGATTTTATGTCTTTCGCTAACTCTAGCATTCTGCTGACAACTGTTCTTTGACTTAATTGTAAATTATTTACCATTTGAAGAATATCATCTTTTATTTTTGAATCATAATTCTCTAACAGAGTTTGACTACAATCACAATCATTATTCCTTTTACTAGTTATCAATTAATGTTGCTACCTACGACATTCCCGCAGTTTAAGAGTTAAATATTTTGTACATTTCTAACGATCCTTATTTCAACGTTTTTAGATTCCCAGTTTATTACTTATCTTGTGTGGTTAATCATTTTATATTTACACACCACTAAAAATAATATTCTGGTTACTGATATAATTTTTTACACTCATGTTACCAAAAAACAGTTCTTTGTCATAAATTTAGTTTCCTTTTCAATAGCGCCACCATTCTGGAAACAACAACCAGAGAACACTGTCCAGGCTATTTTTGGTACCCGAACGTTGATTGCTTGTTCTGTCGGAGGGTATCCTGCTCCTGGAGTCACCTGGAAAATAAAAAGTTAGTTATTACAAAATTCTGTTCTATATTTAACTTTACAATTTATATTTGTGTAAGAATAAATAATAAGTAGACTGTAATTAGCGGTAATTAATAAACAACATAATACTAATGTGTCTATTGTTCTGAAATATAAAACCAATATTTTAACTTCTTAGAACGACTGTTGGGAATCGTTTCTGAATAATTAAATAACACATTATCCATGTTTTAATAACTGTTCCTGCTACAATTTAAAGTAACAATTTACAAAATATTACCTAGGTGGCTTGACACAATAACTGATAAAAACTACCAATATTCTTCAGGTCCTTCAGGCTCCTTGACACCTATCTCCAGGAGCTACAAGATGAATGTGTTGGACAACGGAACACTGCTGATAAACGACGTTAAGGAGACAGATTCAGGAACTTACCTGTGTCAGGCTGAAAACGGAGTGGGAGAAAAGTTGGAGAAAGCTGTCCGTCTGTCTGTCCACGGTAACAATTATTGTTTAATAACTCTCCGAGTATTCAAAGATTAAGTCTGATGGAAATACTTTGTTAAAGTAACTGTAAGTCTATTGTTAGTTCATATTAGTAATAACTTTATTTAAATTATTAGAAATAATCTTAGTTTGAAATGATTGAAACAAAAATAACTATAGATCTTTATATCGTATCGAACATTTATATTACTAAACATTGTTTTGTAGTTTATTGAAAATTATGAATGTTTTATAGATAAGCTGTAATTGACTTAGGTGTTATGTGGTTTGTCGACAGTGCCTCCATCGATTGAGAGCTATAGTGAAGTTGTAACTGTGCAGCAAGGGTACACAAAGAGTGTACGATGTATTGTAAGGGGAGAGCGTCCTCTACTGGTCAGATGGCTAAAGAACAATGACGAATTAGAACCTTGGTCGAACCGGTAAGATTATTCAGTTTTTAATGTTTGACGTAAATATCGAAATAGTTTAATAATATAATGAAAAAGCTCAATGAACTTAACGTTTTCTGTACCACCACAGTCACGAAACTTACAGTAAAGAAACTCCAGTTGGGACTAACTCTACTCTCGTCATCAGAAATATTCAAACTCAAGATGCTGCCCTCTATACGTGTTCTGTAGAGAACTCATACGGAAACGACAGCTGGAGTATTAAGATGATTGTGAATGGTAAGGTTTACTTTATATAGTGTAAGTACATCAGTTAATGTGCTATAAAAATGTAAAGCGTTCAAAACAAAATCAGCGACTAACCCTAATTTAGTTGTGTAAATATTGTGATTGTGAGTCTAAACAGTAATGTTTGGTTATGTGTATCAAATACCTATTGGTATATACGTGGCATTTACTTAAAGGTTAATTATATCAATTTAATCTTCGTCGTATCTTTATGTTAACTGTTAATATAAAGACAGTGCATGAATAATAACCAAATAAACATTTATTTTTGGAAAACAGAACCACCTCAGAGTCCTTCGAATATTGCTGTTGGAGACGTTCGTAGCAGGGTCGCTAAGGTCAGTTGGAAGTCATCACCAACACTGTCAGCAGTCACTCAGTTCATTGTTCGGTTCTGGAAATCATCAAGTAAGTTGTGTTATATCTAAACACAAATTTAACAACAATTAAAATTACAATAATAAATAATGTGAAGTAATTGTTTGTTAAAAAGTAAGTGGTAAAACAATGCTTACATAAAGTTATACATAAATACCAGACTAATAACAATCACAGTAAAATAATATAACACATTTGTATGCCACGATACGTTAAGTTTTTTTTCTGTGTGAATAAAAGAACAAGTTTCTAGAAACATAATGATCATCACTAAAAGCTACAAAAATGATAATTTTACACGATTATCGCCTATAATTCAAAGTTTATTTTCTTAGAATATTTCGGAGTGAAAAAACTAAAAGAACAAGTTTTATCCTTTGGTGAAACGAGCCTGTTGCTTCGAGATCTTCGTCCTGGTACAGAATACACTGTAGAGATTCAGGCAGAAAACAGTATAGGACTCAGTGAACCTTCTGATCCTGTTAGGTTTACTACACAGGAGGAAGGTAGGTGTCTCATCTTTATTAGTGTTAACAAACAATATAATAGAATTTTTAAAGTACGATCTTAGAAAGATGCTTGTAGATTCATCTGTTTTATAAGTACAGTATCTTAAGCTATACAAATATCTAATAGAGTAATTCTTTAAGATAATCATAGAATTAAAGTATCCTAAAAGTGTTTTATCACTTCATTTTAAATATATTACATCTTGGCTTACCATAATATGTAGATTTGTTAAGTCTTAATAAATTATGAACGTAATTACCCATCACTGTGGTAATTATAAAGAATTATTTTACAGAACCAGGAGCGTCACCTGTGGATGTTAATGTTTTGGCTCTGGACTCAGGAACACTGTTAGTAAGTTGGAAGGTAATTGTTGTGACTTAGAACTAACACTGTTAGTAAGTTGAAAGGTAAGTGTTGTGACTTAGAACTAACACTGTTAGTAAGTTGTATGGTAAGTGTTCTGACTGAGAACTAACATCGTTAACAACTTGTCTAGAGTCCACCCAAAGACCAGTGGAACGGAGTTCTGAAAGGTTACTACGTCAGCTACAAGGTCAAGGACTCTTCAAGTAGATTCTCTTATGAGACTGTGACGACAGATGACGTCACTGACAAAGATGAAGAAGAAGTTACAATTCGAGGTTTGAACGTAGGAACGGAATATGTAGTGACTGTGAAAGCTTTTAATAGTGCAGGAACCGGACCTTCGTCAGAGGAAATGACGTGTGCCACACTCCGGGGAGGTTCGTCAAATATTACAGAAGATTGCATAATGTAGATTACTTGTTTCTGTGTAAAACTGATACATAAAAATCAAAGAATTATTTTGTCTTTATATGAATAATTTGTTACAAACTGACAGCTGATAAACAAATATGGTTCTTGTTCAGATCCACCATCAGCTCCTAACGTAAGACTAATCGGTGTGGACACTGACTCATTGACCCTGGACTGGAGAAACCCACCCGAAGAAGGACCTGTTTTACGTAAGTCAGTTTTCAAACATCTGATAAGTTATGAAAATCATTATATTTTACAAACTTAATGACCGTTAATCTAATATCCACTCAACATGGTGTGTTAAATCTGGTTAAGTTAGTCCAGTTTTACTGTTTAGAATACGTACTGGAGTTACAAAAAAATGGGATGAAGAAACACCAGCGCAACCTACCGGGATCTATCAGTAGCTACAAAGTAACCCACCTACAGGCAGGATCTCGGTATGAACTTAGACTGGCAGCTTACAACAAGTTTGGAAGAGGAAGTGCGTCGTCTCCTGTTGTAGCTTTTACTGAAGCTCTTGGTAAGTTCAAAGATTTAAACCAACAGAGATACGGGTATGAACATAAGACAGGCTTAAACTGTTAGGTGTTGGTTAGTGAATGTGGATCGTGTTATGTAAATATATTTTTTAAATTATTCCAGTAAACGTTAGTTATATCTGTTTTTCTTGGTAAACTGAAACCAAAAGCTGTTTTCTGTTTACAGGAGTTAAATCAGCTCAGGAAACAGAAGACGGACCTTTCTATATCCGGTTATATTTCATAATTCCTGTTGCCGTTTCCCTCACTGTTATTGTTTGTGCTGTGGTAGTTGCTTGGGCTTGTCTGAAGAAGGAACACATAGTGGAAAGTAAGTAAATCAGTCGTTACGTTATCTTATGTTGTCGTAATGGTCGTTTATTTTAACCCTTCATCTTAGATACGTAATTCAAGTTTTTCAGACACTTGTCATCTGTAGCTAAACCACTGAAGTATGATAAGTTGATGATGAACTAAAATATTTTACAATTGTAGCATTTTGATTGAAATGGACGCAAAAATTATAGATTTCTTCTACGTACAGAAAATCAACCAATATACGTAGCTTATGGGTACAGATCATCTTACGAACCTTCCACAACCATACAAGGAACACTAAAGACACGTGAGAGTCGGGCACTTGAAAATGGATATGACATTCCATGGGACGTTTCAGGACACAGAAGAAGTGGGGTAAAGTAACCAATAAAATTTTCTGTTATAAGTAGATTTTAACTCGCACATCACATTCAGGAACAGTGTGATATAACTGTCATGGTTACTTCAGATGAACCTTGTTGGATAAACCACCACCTCTGTTGTTCAGTAGCATTACTTTGGTTAATAACTCGAGGTAAGTGATATTATTTATACATCATAACATATGGATATACACGATAGTTTCCATATTCTCTTGGGTAAATAACCGAATAAAATGAAAATGTAGTAAAGTAAATTGTTCGGATTTTTTAAGGGACATCTTTCAAATGCTACAAAAGCTTCCACATTTTATCATTTAGTCATGTACTGAACATTATTAAATATGTCAGAACTAACTTTAGTATATTGATTAATGACGCATATTTACATTAATTTAATATTAGCTGTTATTAGTGAATATATCCTTTAAATTAGCTAGTGAAATATGCAATTGAATATTGCTCTAATTAATATAAATTTTGGATTATAGATTTTAATTTTATTTACCTTGAAGACGTATAGTAAAACGAAGTTCACAATATCTTGAGAACTATTCATTAAAACTAAATTTACTAAACTTTAAGTCGCGTATTTCTCAACTGTGCTAATATTTCACAGAATGAAGAGATATCATGACATGTTATACGTTGTTTGATTGTTCTACATGCTCTGATGGTTACTTTATATTCATATAGAAAGTTTCATGTGAATTATACCAAATATATGAACGGTTTGTATTGATGCTTTTAATTATAGAGAACTTGAATTTTTAGGTGTAAAATTTTTGTTTTTCTCTATTCAGACAAGTGACGGAAACTACACAAAACTGAAGCAGTTTAACCCTAATCTGTAGAAGATATTCAGGAAAGTTGAGTGACGTCACTTCCTTCAATACGGACCAGTGACGTCGCACTGTATGAAAGAATTAAATTTCATTTTGAACACTGCGTTTCTTACTCATGTATATTGGTATTATGTTTGATGTGTTTATGTAAGTACATGTTTGCTTAATGTTTATCAGCGAGTTGATTGTAACAGAAAATATGTAACTTATGAAACGTGGATGTCATATTTAGATATTTGACATTTATCTGGTTCATTTTGTTGAAATCATGATGTATAAGATATGTTGATTTAGTAAACTACAAGCTGTAATTATCTGTATCCCATGAACTACAACTTCTATTATCTGTATTTTAGAATGACCATGTTTGAATGATTTATTAAAACAATAATTCCTGTGTTCAAATGCCTAATTTGACTATTTGTATTAAATTATCTAATTTTCTAAAATAAAAATATCTGTAACATCGTTCAATTTAAATGTTTTTGTTATAGAATATATTGTTTATTTATTCTTGTGAATATACTAAACAGTAATAAAACAACGTTATGTTCTATTTTTAATGTTGTGTGTTCGTGTATTTAAATATTCTTGTGCTGTTACATATTTTCGATCTTATTAAGAACTGATACTTAACTTGATTTCCAATCAAGTAACGGAAACTATACGTATCTGAAACACGTTAACCCTTACACTAAGATGATACCTGGTAATGTTCAGTGACGTCACTTTGAATAGAAGCTTTAAATATGAACTTTCTATTAAGTTCACCCGTTAAAAGAAAAATATGAACCAAATAGCACAAGAATCAATACAAAATTCGAAACAGAAATCCACAGAAAAATCACCCATAGTGGATTATACATTCCCTGGGACACAGCACATGAAACAAAACAAAAACTCAACATATTTAGAAACCAAAAAAGACACAGCCATAAAACTACGCTCTGTCGATAAAAGTTACAAAATAAAACGACACTTCATCAACATCAACTAATTCCCTCAATAACCTTTGAAAAATTCAATACACACACCTGCAACAATAAACAACAAAACCTGACACTGCTACACACCATATATTCTCGACATCAGCGAAAATAACCAAGATTTAAATAAAAACTTATAATAAAACACAACATTCCAGTAAACACCAAATTTATTCAAAAATCAAGTACAAAACTAAAGTTCATACTATGTAAAAATTACACTGACAAACACAACACCAACATACATGACTTCTATATTGGAGAAACAAGCAGAAAAATGGAAACCGGGTTCAAGGAATATATATAAAAAAAACGCACACACTTTCACAGGTTTTTGAACACCACAAATCAAATACACACAACACAACCATAGAAAATACCCAAATACTAAGTAGGGAAACAAATATAAACAAACGCAAAATCAAAGAAGCTCTGCTTATACAACTAAAACCAAAATTAAACCAATATAGAGAAAGACATTTATACCTATACTAAATAATAACGTAACTCAGGGATGGACAACTCCATGGCCATAATTGGCCAGCCTGAATTTAGGAATCAACTTTTTTCATTTATTTTTATCGCAAATTTGGCAAACAGCACAACCCCACGTCATCTTTAATGTCATGCGCTTCATCATTGCCACATACTCGGCCCGTTCTGTAACTTCAGTATGGTTTAGATGCGTGTTATTGAGTGTGCGTTTTGCAGGCGCTTGCAAACATATTTTATTGTGCAACTTTCAAGTGTTTAAATATATTTTGTTTTTAATCCCACAATATGGATAAGTGGATAATTCAAAAACAAAAGAATCCAGATGATGGTGAACACTCAGAAAATAAAGACAACCTAATTGGTTCTGTCATTACTGATGAAAATAGAATGATGTGTGACTTGAATAACGTAAAACAAGAATTTAATGTAAGTTGAGAGTTGAAGTTTACGGTGATTGAAGTAAATAATAAATCAGTGTGTCTTTTGTGTAACAAAGTGTTTAGGAATAATAAAGTATACAACTTTAAGCAACAGTTTAACAATTTTCACAAATAATTTGGTGTGAAATATTCAGTTGATAGCAAAAATCGGATGAATGAAATTAGCCTTCTGAAAGAACAACTTCATGAACAAAGGGAGGCTTACAAAGATTTTTAAGAACGATAGAATAGCTAGTTACGTTAGCTAGCGATAAAGTAGCTTGGATTCTAGCTAAAAAGAAACAAATCATTTTCTGATGCTGAACTAGTAAAAGAAATACTGGTTGTAGTCATTGAAACTCTGTTGGAGAATTATAATTCAAAAATAAAAGATAATATTCTTCAAAAGGTAAATAATTTGCAATTAACTCGAAAAACAATTGTCCGTACAATGCTAGAGTTAGCGAAATACATAGAAAATAAGTTGCTTGAACAACTAAAAGACTGTATTTTTCTTTAGCACTAGATGAGTCAACACACGTTAGTGACACTGCACAATTGATATTTCGGGTTCGATGTGTATCTTCAGATCTTGAAGTGAGGGAAGAAATGCATGGCCTTTGTGGATTACGAGATCGAACATGTAGAAAAAACACGATATATGATTGACACAATCATATGTAGTGATTATTTTATTCTATCAGCAGAATGTCAAGTTTGTTGATGGCATTTATTATTATTATTATTTAATATTTATTATTATTATTTAATATTTATTATTATTATTTAATATTTATTATTATTATTATTATTATTTATTATTATTATTATTATTATTAATTAATATTTATTATTATTATTATTATTAATTAATATTTATTATTATTATTATTATTAATTAATATTTATTATTATTATTATTATTATTATTAATTAATATTTATTATTATTATTTAATATTTATTATTATTATTATTAATTAATATTTATTATTATTATTATTAATTAATATTTATTATTATTATTTAATATTTATTATTATTATTATTATTATTATTTAATATTTATTATTATTATTATTATTTAATATTTATTATTATTATTATTATTTAATATTTATTATTATTATTATTGAATATTTATTATTATTATTATTGAATATTTATTATTATTATTATTATTTAATATTTATTATTATTATTATTGAATATTTATTATTATTATTTAATATTTATTATTATTATTATTTAATATTTATTATTGTTATTTAATATTTATTATTATTATTATTATTAATTAATATTTATTATTATTATTTAATATTTATTATTATTATTATTTAATATTTATTATTATTATTTAATATTTATTATTATTATTTAATATTTATTATTATTATTGTTATTTAATATTTATTATTATTATTTAATATTTATTATTGTTATTTAATATTTATTATTATTATTTAATATTTATTATTATTATTTAATATTTATTATTATTATTTATTATTTATTATTATTATTATTATTTAATATTTATTATTATTATTAATTAATATTTATTATTATTATTTAGTATTTATTATTATTATTATTTAATATTTATTATTATTCTTATTATTTAATATTTATTATTATTATTATTGGATATTTATTATTATTATTTAATATTTATTATTATTGTTATTTAATATTTATTATTATTATTATTTAATATTTATTATTATTATTATTTAATATTTATTATTATTATTATTATTTAATATTTATTCTTATTATTATTTAATATTTATTATTATTATTATTATTATTATTTAATATTTATTATTATTATTATTATTTAATATTTATTCTTATTATTATTATTATTTAATATTTATTATTATTATTAATTAATATTTATTATTATTATTATTATTTATTAATATTTATTATTATTATTATTATTATTATTATTATTATTAATTAATATTTATTATTATTATTGAATATTTATTATTATTATTATTATTGAATATTATTATTATTTAATATTTATTATTATTATTATTATTGAATATTATTATTATTTAATATTTATTATTATTATTATTATTGGATATTATTATTATTTAATATCTATTATTATTATTATTATTGATATTATTATTATTTAATATCTATTATTATTATTATTATTGAATATTTATTATTATTATTATTATTATTGAATATTTATTATTATTATTGAATATTTATTATTATTATTATTATTATTTAATATTTGTTGTTATTATTATTATTATTGAATATTTATTATTATTATTATTATTATTTAATATTTGTTATTATTATTATTATTATTAAATATTTATTATTATTATTATTTAATATTTATTATTAGTATTGGATATTTATTATTATTATTATTATTTAATATTTATTAATTAATTATTATTTAATATTTATTATTATTATTTAATATTTATTATTATTATTTAATATTTATTATTATTATTATTATTTAATATTTATTATTATTATTTAATATTTATTATTATTAATTAATATTTATTATTATTATTTAATATTTATTATTATTATTTAATATTTATTATTATTATTTAATATTTATTATTATTATTATTATTTAATATTTATTCTTATTATTATTTAATATTTATTATTATTATTATTATTATTATTTAATATTTATTATTATTATTATTATTTAATATTTATTCTTATTATTATTATTATTTAATATTTATTATTATTATTAATTAATGTTGTTATTATTATTTAATATTTATTATTATTATTTAATATTTATTATTATTATTTAATATTTATTATTATTATTTAATATTTATTATTGTTATTTAATATTTATTATTATTATTTAATATTTATTATTATTATTATTATTGGAATATTTATTATTATTATTTAATATTTATTATTATTATTATTATTATTGGATATTTATTATTATTAATATTTATTATTGTTATTTAATATTTATTATTATTATTTAATATTTATTATTATTATTTGGTATTTATTATTATTATTATTTAATATTTATTATTATTATTGTTATTTAATATTTATTATTATTATTATTATTATTATTGGATATTTATTATTATTATTATTTAATATTTATTATTATTATTTAATATTTATTCTTATTATTATTTAATATTTATTATTATTATTATTATTATTAATATTTATTATTATTATTATTATTTATTAATATTTATTATTATTATTTAATATTTATTATTATTATTATTATTTAATATTTATTATTATTATTTAATATTTATTATTATTATTATTATTATTAATTAATATTTATTATTATTATTATTATTATTGAATATTATTATTATTTAATATCTATTATTATTATTATTATTGAATATTTATTATTAGTATTGGATATTTATTATTATTATTGAATATTTATTATTATTATTATTATTATTTAATATTTGTTATTATTATTATTATTATTAAATATTTATTATTATTATTATTGAATATTTATTATTATTATTTAATATCTATTATTATTATTATTATTGAATATTTATTATTATTATGATTGAATATTTATTATTATTATTATTGAATATTTATTATTATTTAATATTTATTATTATTATTATTTATTATTATTATTATTATTAATTAATATTTATTATTATTATTTAATATTTATTATTATTATTAATATCTATATTATTATTATTATTTTTTGAATATTTATTATTATTATTATTTTTTGAATATTTATTATTATTATTTAATATTTATTATTATTATTATTATTTAATATTTATTATTATTATTATTATTAATTAATATTTATTATTATTATTTAATATTTATTATTATTATTTAATATCTATATTATTATTATTATTATTGAATATTTATTATTAGTATTGAATATTTATTATTATTATTGAATATTTATTATTATTATTATTATTATTTAATATTTGTTATTATTATTATTATTATTAAATATTTATTATTATTATTATTGAATATTTATTATTATTATTTAATATCTATTATTATTATTATTATTGAATATTTATTATTATTATGATTGAATATTTATTATTATTATTATTGAATATTTATTATTATTATGATTGAATATTTATTATTATTATGATTGAATATTTATTATTATTTAATATTTATTATTATTATTATTTATTATTATTATTATTTATTATTATTATTATTATTAATTAATATTTATTATTATTATTTAATATTTATTATTATTATTTAATATCTATATTATTATTATTATTTTTTGAATATTTATTATTATTATTATTTTTGAATATTTATTATTATTATTTAATATTTATTATTATTATTATTATTTAATATTTATTATTATTATTATTATTAATTAATATTTATTATTATTATTTAATATTTATTATTATTATTTAATATCTATATTATTATTATTATTTTTGAATATTTATTATTATTATTTAATATTTATTATTATTATTATTATTTAATATTTATTATTATTATTATTATTAATTAATATTTATTATTATTATTTAATATTTATTATTATTATTTAATATTTATTATTATTATTTAATATTTATTATTATTATTATTATTGAATATTTATTATTATTATTTAATATTTATTATTATTATTATTAATTAATATTTATTATTATTAATTTATTTGATATTTATTATTATTATTATTTTTAATGTATTTATTTATTTATTTTTATATTTAAAATATAAATTAACTAGGGAAAGATATTTAGGACTAGCTTCATCATGTATGAGGTACCTGTCTAGAATAGTAATTCGTTTTTCATCCGATTCTTATTAAAGTATATTATTGTACTATGTAGGAGTCTATCTGGTATGGTTGGTATGTTCGAATATTTGTGAATGAATTGAGATGATATAGTTCTTGGAACTCTGTATGCAGTTGTGAGGAGTGTGTTTTGGATTGTTTGTAGTTTGGTTTTAATTGTTTTATCACTGCATAATCTATTACTGGTCTAATATATGTTTTATAAATTTTTAGTATGTTATCTGTAGATGCTCCACTGTTTTTACCAGTTAGACTCCTAGCATAGTTAGTTCTTCGCCAGACTTTATTCTTAATTTCGTTCACATGATTGATCCAAGTTAGTTTTGAATCATAGGTCAAACCTAAAAATTTTGCCGATATTGCAGTCTGAAGAGGTGTGCCATTCATATATAATTCTGGCTGTTGTTTATTTGTGTTTTGTTAATTTCGTAAAGACTACGGGTTGTGTTTTTGCTGTGTTTATTTTTATTCTGTATTTTTGACAGTATTCACTTATTCTATTAAGTTGCGGTTGTATGTTAGTGGTTGCGGCACATTTCCAGATTGCCACATCATCTGCGAACTGTGAAGAGAATCCATGATTTGGATACCTCAGTGGCATATTGTTTACATACATGATGAAGAGTATTGGGCTAACCACCCCTCCCTGAGGGACACCAGCTTTAGGAGTAAAGTATTCAGAAAATGTACCCTCAATATTTACTCTACACTTTCTATTTTCCAAAAAGTTAGATAACCAGCGAATAATTCCTCACGGTAGTTCCATTTCATTCATTCGGAACCTTAAACCATCGTGCCATACAGTGTCGAATGCTTTCTCGATATCAAGGAAGCAAGCGACAGTACATTATTTTTCAATGAAGCTATCTATTATAGTTTCGGTTGATCTGATTAGGTGATCTGTCGTTTGTCTAAATTTCCTGAATCCATTTTGTTCTTTTGGTAATTTTGATGTTATCTCTAAGAATGTGGAGAGTCTATAACTGATTATTTTTTCGAAAATTTTGCCTACACAGTTGGTCAGGCTGATTGGCCGGTAGCTATTAGGTTTATTTACTGGCTTTCCTTCCTTATGGCACATTAATATATTAGCAAGCTTCCAAGAAACTGGGATGTATCCTGAGGGTAGAGATAGGTTAAAAGTGATTTTAGGTGGTCAAACTATATCGGAGCGCTCTTTTTTAGAAGGATAGCTTGTATTTCATCTTCACCTGGAGATTTGTCTTTTGTGTTTTTTATTGCTTCGAGTAATTCTTGAAGGGATATTTCATTTGTTAGTAACGTATTTGCATAATCTGTGTTCGGTCTTGTGTTTGTCTCAGTTATGTTTATTGGAAAAATTGGTTCAAATTGTTGTTTATTGTTTAATATGTGATTAGTGACTTTATTTTAGAAATATGTATCCATATTTGAATCATTGTGAGTTTTAAAGTATTTTGAAGTTGATCTTTGAAAGCTTGGGCTATTTCTTTATTTGTGTGTGCTATTGTATTATTATGTTCGAGTGCAGGATATTTCTTTGGGACTGTATTATCATTGATGAGTCTTTTAAGGTGTGACCAGAATTTTTTTCGGGTCAGTTTTATCATTTAGTTTTGAGCAGTAGTTGTTCCATTTATCTTGTTTTTGTTGTTTTATTTGTGTTCCGATGTGATTTCTTATATTGTTTATTTGCGTTTTTATTTCTCTGTTTCTTGTTATCATGCACTGTCTTCTTAATCGTCTTCGTTTTTTGATTAAGACGATTATTTCTGTGGTGGGTTTCCATGTGTTGTTTGTTGTTTTATGGTGTTGTTTTGATATTGTTTCCATTCCTTGGCTGCTTTCTGAAGGCACTCCATTGTTGTTTGACAGTAGTTATCCATTTCAATATGGATTTTAACTTCTTTTATAACTTTATTAGGTGATAGATTGTCTAATTCCTGTTTGTAATCTTGCCAATTTTCTTTTCTGTAATTAAATGTTTCTTTCTTAAGGGTTATATTTTTATGGGGGCGAGATCGAAGACGCAATAAATTGGTAGGTGATCACTATCATCTTTTCCCACTTGGAATTTTATTAGTTTTGGCTCAGATTATATGTACACATGCACAGGTCTACTAAGTCACTGGAGTTAGTGGAATACGCTATGTGTGTAGGGGTGGTATCATTTAATAAGACTATGAATCATCTATCAATTGTAAGAGGCTTCTACCATTGTTGTTTGAGCTCCATCATCCAAAGTTAACACATTTTTACTATTTAAGTCACCAATAACTATAGAGTTTTGGTTGTGGGAAAAGATGTTGTTGAGTAATGCTATATCTAGTTGTTTATTTGGTGAGCAGTAAATCCCTGCTACAGTTACTTTTGTTTTGTTTCTTTGCAGGATATCGATTGTAACATGTTCGTTGTTACAACCTCAATGTAATTTTTATAACTGATAGTTCCATTTTGTAGAGCAGCATAATGCCTCTATTTTCATCATTTTTGTTTATTCTGTCTTTCCTTATTGTTGTATAATTTGGTATTTTAAATTTATTGTTATTGTATATCAGAGTTTCGCTTACTATTATAATATGTTATTGTAAGAAATAGACTGAAGCAGCTGGGGTTCGAACTTTCAGCCATTTCCACACTCACCCACATTGCCGTGAGGCCACAGTTTTTGTTGCACGAACATATCAGTGTTAAGCGTCACTTTTACCATAGATGTTACATTAATTGTGTGTGTGTGTGTGTTTTCTTTTAACAAATCCAGATCGGGCTCTCTGCTGAGCCCACCTAGGGGAATCGAACCCCTAATTTTAGCGTTGTAAATCCGTAGACGTACTAGCGGGGGCCTGTTACGTTCAGTATAAGCTTTACCATTCTTTCTCTGCTTCCTTAACTTGTTTAATTCTTGTTAGAAACTTCTTATGGATACAATAAATATAACAGAATTTCTAAACCAACACTATGTACATTATTTTCAGAAAAAAATATTGTTTATAGAATTTACACTGCGACAAAGGTTTCCTTGTAAACACAAGAAAACAACGCCACTTAATGTTTCCACTAAGAAAATATAAAATATTATGTCATTAATGTATAAAAACCATTCTGTGTTGTTTGTAATTTACATATATATCTAAACTGTTATTTAAACAGCACCAAACACATTATAGTGACTGTAAACAAGAAAATTAAACATAGCTCACGAATAAAAACTAACAGTGTTAGGATAAAGATAGAATGTAAATATTTTAAGATAAATCAACAGAGACGAGGAAGAATTATTAATATATAAATGTTTCCCAAGTTATCAATTTAATTGTACCATTCTTCCTTCACTTCTGTAACTTGTTCATTTTTGGTTAGGAACTTCTTACAGTTATAGTAAACACTGATTACATTGTACTAAAAGTTAGACACTGACAGAGTGTAGCATAACACTCATAAATGCAATCACATTGTTTCTCTTCATTTCCTTCAAGTATTATTTAGATCGTACTGGACGACCTACAAGAGTAAGGTCAATAGAGCCATCTAGTCTCTTGTTATTTTAATAAAAAGTAATAGTTTGTCCACAAGTGGTAAAATTAATTTCACAGTTTCTATTGTCATCTTCAAGGCGATTGTCATAAATTTCTTCTTACAGAGTTTCGTGCTATTTACCATGTTCCACAGATAAATAACGTTTATCTGGTAAACATCACATATCATTACACCGTATTACCAGACACCTAGTTATTTCTTCTTAATACAATAGTTTGTGATTTTTATCGTAGTTCAAGTTTTTTAGATGTGAGAGGATCAGGTCCCCTTTTTCTCCTCCTTGAGAACCTGAGAAAACCATACTTACATTGACTGATTTCAAAGCAATGTTCATGTAGGGGTCACCAGTTACATTAATGTGTAATGTACACCATTACTTATGTTCGATATTACATAGTTCCATACTTAATAAACAGTTTAGTATGTTACACACACTTTTCACTAGTTATAATCTCATTTGAATAACATTTTAAATGTTTCAACTTAATCTGAAACTAATGTGGTTTAATCAGTCCAGTATTAGAGGGCCTGATTAACTCTTTCTTTCTAAAATAAATGTTAAATGGCAACAGGTGCTTAGATCTATTTACATCACGTATGTATTAATTATAATTTAAACACAGTAGGTCGTTTTATGACAACATTTCATAAATTAATTTAAGGAATTAAACCAGAGTCTATCAGAGATAGTTTTTATGTAATGAACATGTAATGAATTTGGATGGTGTGTTACGTGTGCTACTATAAATAATGATTTTTGCATTGTGTGTAATTTATTTAACTGTTTAGGTGTTATGTTTAACGATACTGGACATAAGTGTTCTAAGACAGGGTGTATGTATGTTTTGTATATTTTGATAACGTTATCTCCTATGATTCCGTGCTTTTTGTACCTTAGACTTCTTTCAGGACAAATGTCCATGTAGGTTTCCATATCAACATCTTGCGTTACGTATAAGATATCTAATGTTGGTTTTAAAACGTCTTTCACTTAAACGAACGGTTAGGTATATACTTACAACACATTTTTCACTTGTTCTGGACTAACATAAAAACGTTGTACATATAAAAACCCTTTTGTATCTGAGATCGGCTGGTATGGGTATTAACACTTTTACTAATAAAGCAGAGAACAACGTTTCGACCTTCCTAGATCCTTTTTAAGACAACAAAGAGAGAGAGTGCACCGAACAATACCGGACACGTCTCAGGAACGAGAGTATAAACGGTTACGTCATTGTAGGTGGCGTTGTAGATACGTGTAAGGTTATTAATTCGTATAGGTATAAAAGGGTTTCTTTATATTTGTTTTAGTTGTTTAAGTAAGGCTTCTTTAATTTTGTGTTTATTTCCCTTCTTAGTATTTGGGTGTTTTCTATGGTTATGTTGTGTTTATTTGATTCGTAGTATTCTAAAACGTGGACAGGATTGTCTTTTGTATTCTTTGAATCTGGTTTCCATTTTTCTTCTTGTTTCTCTAATATAGAAGTCGTGACTGTTGTTGTATTGTATTTTATACATAATGTTGGTGTTGTGTTTCTCAGTGTAGTTTTTACATAGTATGGACTTTAGTTTCGTACCTGGTTTTTGAATATATTTGGTGTTTACTAGAATGTTGTTTTTTTGTAATAAGTTTTTATCCAAATGTTGGTTACTTTTTCGCTGATGTCGGGAAAATATGGTATGTAGCAGTGTAAGGTTTTGTAGTTTCTTGTGTCTTAGGATTTATTATTGTTTGTTGTCGATTGTGTTGTTAGTCTCTATGTGTGCGTGTAATTTTTTCAACGGATATTGGAAGAAATTTGTTGATGTTGATGAAGTGTTGTTTTATTTTATTGATTTCGTCGTTAATTTTATCAGGTGAACATAGTTTTGTGGCTGTGTTTATTTGGTTTCTTAATACGTTGAGTTTTTGTTTTGTTTCATGTGCTGAGTCCCAGGGAATGTATAATCCACTACGGGTGATTCTTCTGTGGATTTCTGTTTTCAATTGTGTATCGGTTCTTGTGATATTGAAGTTGAAAAATACTATTTGGTTATTTTTACATGAAAAATGTCAGTGCTAATTACGAGAATAAATTAAGGGGCCATTTGTGATAACTGGTGGATAATTTAATACAAATAGATAAATTTGTTATTTGAACACAGGAATTATTGTTTCAACAAATCAATCAAATACGGCCATTATTCTTTTAATAAATCATTTAAACACGGCCATTGTGGAATACAGATAACAGAAGTAGTAGTAGCTATAATGTAAACACAGTAGGTCGTTTTTTTGATAAGTTTTCATAATTGATTATGTTAATTAAACCAGAGTCTATCGGCGATAGTTTCCATGTAATGAACTTGTCATGAATTTAATTTGGATGGTGGGTTACATGTGCTTTTATAAATAATTAGTTTTGTATTGTGTGTAATTTATTTAACTGTTTAGGTGCTATATTTAACCATACTGGTCATACGTGTTCTATGTATGTTTTGTATATTTTGATAATGTTATCTGCTATGGTTCCATGCTTTTATCACCTTTGACTTCTTAAATAATTTATTTGTTTCCAAATTGTTGTTAATATAGTTCCTTTTCTTCTTATTTTTGAGAGTTTGGTCTCATAGTCCAGGGAGGCTCTGGTTCACTTTGAGTGTTCATTATAATACTACAGGAGGGTCGGAGTAAATCACACTTGTTCCGACCCCTTCCAGGACAAATGTCCATGTAGGTTTCCAGATTAAAATCTTCTGTTGCGTATAACTTCTCTAATGTTCGTTTTGAAACGTCTTTCACTTAAACGAACGGTTTGGTAAACACAAACAACACATTTTTCACTGTTTCTTGACTAACATAATACATTTTACCAGGTCATCCCTTAAGTAATGCCCGATTTTAGGTTCAAAACAAATGAAGGATTTCAAACGTCTTAATGTTATTTATCAATAATGTATGTTACATTATTATTAATTATTTCCTGCCAACGATTCACAGGCTTCTGAATGCCACTTCTATGAAATTCTTAGTGTTTGGAAGAAAAGAATGTAGAATGTATTCCAAGCTCTTTTCCATCAAGATAGTTCTGTAAACGTCAGAATAAATGGTAATCGGATGGGGCAAGGTCTGGAGAATAAGGAGGATGTGGATGAGTTTCCCAGTCTAGCTCTTTAATCTTTGCAGATGTGATCCTTGCTGTATGGAGCCGTGCATTATCCTGGTGTAACACAACACCTTCACGACTGATCAAAGCAGGCCTCTTTTCGTCCAGTACAACATTCAAATGCTGTAATGTTGACAATAGAAGTCAGAGTAATCGTTTCATTGAGTGGTAGAAACTCAAAGTGGATAACACCAACAATATTCCACCAAACGCTTAACAACTTTCCAAGGGTGGAGGTCTATTTAAAGCTTTGCTTTAGCCAGTTACCTGTACTGAGCCATTGTATGCGGAGCTTAAGATTTTATAAAATATTCATTTTCGTCTCCAGTCATTAACTTGTTTAAAAAATCTGTGTTACGTTCACGAGAGTGCAGAAAGTGTAAATGTCCACTCTTGCTCTAAGGTTGACTTCTGTCAAATTATGGGGGACCCATTTTCAAGGTTTTGACACCTTTCCAAGTTGTTGAACTGTTGAATGGATTGAATTAAGCTTTTGTACTGGTTCTTCAACTGTTACAGCACAATCTTTATCAAGTGCAGCCAGCAACAAGTCATCATTAATCTCAATAAGATGACCTGAACGTAGAGCATCACTCAAGCTGTAATCACCTGATCTGAACATCTGAAACCACCTTCAACGTTTTCTTTCATTGAGAGACTCTACACCATAAACACTATGAATGTTTTGTGTAGTGTCTGCTGCACTATTGCCTTTTTAAGTTCATAAAGTATTATATGCCTAATATGCTCCTCAGACATATCCATCTTCATAAGGGTTTATTTGATTAATGATCTGAAAAAGTGGAGTTGGGTTACTTTCTTTAATTTGTCTGAACATTTTTATACACATCCTACTACATGTTTTACTCATTAAAGCCTTCTACAAAGACAGAAATGATGATGCACTTTCTATATTAAATTTTCGGACATTACTTACGAGATGACCTGATACATACAAAAACCATTTTGTATTAATTATCACATTTGTCCAAAACTCTTGTGGGGTTTATAATCTTTTGATAGCCTTATTACGTGTTTATTTCTAAAATATATATTAACATCAAAGAGGTTCTTAGGCCTAATTCCATCATTTGTGCAATTGCCATCAAGTTCACACAATAGATCGTTGTTTTTTTCCACCAATTTTTTCTCAAAGTTAGAGAAATATGCAGAAGTTTCTGTTACAATTTGTATATTTGTGAATAAAACTTGATATACTGCGAGGAACTTTATATGATACAGTAATTATTCAGTTTTGTATTGATGATATTTTATTTGTATGTTTTAAGGGCTAAGTACAACTTTGCATACCCGAGAACTCACTCTTGAATACAACGCCACACAGTGTTAAAGAAACGCCTTTAAATTTGCAATATATTATTCATTTGCAACAACTATTTTATTGTCTAGAGAAATAAACTAAAACGCGATACGCAAGTGCTACATGCGCTGCCGTCCCCAGTTTAGTTGTGTAAAACAAAAAAGAGGGCAACTACTCATCACTACCAACCACCGACGAATAATGGGATTGACCTTAACTTCATAACTCACCCACAGCTGAAAGGATGAGCATATTTGGTGTGTCGAGGATTCGAGCCCGCTATCCTCAGATTGCAAGTCGTGAGCTCTAACCAACTGGACCTGCTAGTCATAAAACTATTTATAACAAATATGTAATGATATTTCTATTACTAATAAACGCTGACATAAACATTATGTAATCATGTATTTATACCGACACAAGGAACACCAGAAAAAGTGAGTATGACACAGAAACTTCATATTAGAAGTTATAGTTTCTGTCCAAAGCGACGTCAGTGGAACAGAGTTACAGGAAAGACGTCACTGAATAATGCTAGGTAATATCTTAGTGTTAGGGTTAACTTGTTACAGTTTTGTTTAGTTTCCGTCACTTAACAGGAAATTAAAAAGTATCAGTTCTTAATAAGATCGAAAATATGTGACAGTACAAGAATATTTAAATACACGAACACACAACATTAAAAATAGAACATAACATTGTTTTATTACTGTTTAGTATATTCACAAGAATAAATAAACAATATATTCTATAACAAAAATGCTTAAATTGAACGATGTTATGGATATTTTTATTTGAAAACAATGAAGGTCAGTGACAAATTTAATGTGTTCATTATTACATGAACAGTTATATAACCAATCGTGAGAATAAAATGAGGGGTCATTTGTGATAACTGCAGGATAATTTAACACATTATCAAAATTGTCATTTAAACACAACAATTATTGTTTTAATAAGTCATTCAAACGCGGACAATACTCTTTTAACAAAACACTCAAGAGTTGACATTCTTGTTTTAATAAAGCATTCAAACGTGGTCATTATACAATGCAGATAATAGAAGTTGTACTGATTCCAACAAAATGAACCAAATAAAGTCAAATATCTACATGTGACATCCACGTCTAAAGTAATAATAACTTACAAGTGACATGTGTTATGTTTCGAACAATTAGCTGATAAACATTGAGTATACACGTACTTACATGAACACAACAAACATAAATATGAGTAAGAAACGCAGTGTCAATATTGAAATTTAATACTTTCACATAGCGTGACGTCATGGACCTACTGAAGGAAGCACGTCAATCAACTTTACTGAATATCTTCTACGTGTTAGGGTTAAACTGTTTCAGTTTTGTGTAGTTCTGTCATTTGACTGAAAAGAGAAAAAGAAATATTACACCTGAAAATTCAAATTCTATAAAGAAATATATATATAATTAAAAGCATCATTGCAAACCATTCAAGTATTTGGTATTATTCATATTAAACATTCTATATGAATTTAAAGTAACCATCATCAGCAGATGTAGAACAATGGAACAACATAAACATATCATGATATCTCTTCATTGTGTGGAATATTAACACAGTTGAGAAATACTCGACTAAAAATTTAGTAAATTTAGTTTTTAATGAATAATTCTCAAGATATTGTGAACTTCGTTTTACTATAAGTTTAAGGCAAATAAAGTAACAATCTATAATTCAAAATTTCTATTAATTACAGCAATATTCAATTAGATATTTCACTAACTGATTTAAATGAGTTATTCAGGTATGACACCTAATATTAACTTATGCAAATATAGATCATTAATAAATATTCTCAAGTTAGTTTTCTCATATTTAATACTGTTCAATACAATAACTAAACGATAAAATATGGAGATTTTTGTAGCATTCAAAATATGTATTTATTTTATACGATTATATAGGTGATTTACTTGAGATGCTTTGTAAACTAACCTGTGTTAATGGGGTAAAAATGATATCACTAACCAAGAGTTACTAACCACAATAATCCTCCTGAAGAAAAGAGGCAGTGGTTTATCTGAGAAGGTTGTATCTAGGAACATTATGTTTTGAAAAAGGTTAGTTACATGTCCTTTGTTAGTTACAAACAAAAATTAATAATTCATCACTGAGAAAAATGTGTAAAGATGTTCAGCAAAGTGAATATTTGTAAAAATCGTTTGTAATAATATTTTACACGAATTTGACTTAATCACTTTTTAAATCTCTCTTCACAATAAAACAAGTAATTCAACTGAAGTAACCCTAATATTTATAATACATTTTATCTCAATACGATGCTTGATTTCAAATCTATTTATCAAAGAAACCTTTCTCAGCTACATTACACCCTTCCTCTATATTCTGAAACGTCTCATGAAATGTCATATCCACTTTCAAAGGCCCTACTGTCACGTGACTTTAATGTTCCTGTATGGTTGGAGGAGGTTCGTAGGATGATCTGTACCCGCAAGCTACGTATATTGGTTGATTTTCTGTAGGTAAAAGAAACAGTTGTGCTATACACAACTTTTGATAATATTGAAATCGTTCCACAATTAATAACAAGAGAAAAATATAGTTTGTGTATTTGTTAAAGTGTAAGGATTAAAAGAAATATAGAATTTTGTGTCCATTTAAACCAAAATGTCACAATAGTTAAACATTATAGTTCATCATCAACTGACCATACTTCAGTGGTTTATCTACAATTATAAGTCTTTTAAACTTGTCAATCTGGCTAGTATTACGTACCTAACATGAAGTGGTAGAAGAACGACCATTACGACAACATAAGATAACGTAACGACTGATTTACTTACTTTCCACTATGTGTTCCTTCTTCAAACAAGCCCAAGCAACTACCACAGCACAAACAATAACTGTAAGGGAAATCGCAACAGGAATTATGAAATATAACCGGATATAGAAAGGTCCTTCTTCTGTTTCCTGAGCTGACTTAACTCCTATAAGCAGGAAATAGCTGCTGATTTCAATTTACCAAGACAAACAGGTATAACTAACGTTTACTAAAGTAATTAAAATATTATTTACATATTACAGTCCACATTCACTAACCAACACTTAACAGTTTAAGCCTATCTTATGTTCATACCCTTATCTCTGTTAGTTTAACTCTTTGAACTTCCCAAGTGCTTCAGTAAAGGCTACAACAGGAGACGACACACTTTCTCTTCCAAACTTGTTGTAGGCTGCCAATTTAAGTTCATACCGAGATCCTGTCTGTAGGTGGGTTACTTTATAGCTACTGATAGATCCCGGTAGGTGGCGCTGGTGTTTAACCATCCCATCTTTTTAAACTCCAGTTCGTATTCTAAACAGTAAAACTGGACTAACTTAACCAGATTTAACACACCATGTTGAGTGGATATCAGACTAACAGTCATTAAGTTTATAGAAGATAAGTTATGTATATATTTATCAGATGTTTCAAAAGTAATTTACGTAGAACAGGTCCTTCTTTCTGTGGGTTTCTCCAGTCTAAGGTCAAGGGGTCAGTGTCCACACCTACAAGTTTTTTTACGATAGGAGCAGATGGTGGATCTGAACAAGAACCATATTTGTTTATCAGCTATCAATTTGTAACAAATGATTCATATAAAGACATAAAATAGCATGGATAGTATGTGTTATTATTTATTTGCTTATGTTGTAATAGTACATAAAATGGTCATTATTCCCTTCAAACTTTGAAGAATTTAGAAATTAACCTATTTTATGTGTATAAAGGAGCAAATTTGCACATTTTCATTTACATAAGGTCTGAATAAAACAACATATGAATCAAAATGTACATGTATTTATACTAAAGTTGTACAAAAATGTTTAGAAGTGAGTAGTTTTTCAAGACTTGCGACTGTAATGTAAATCACTTTCATGTATCAGCCCCCAGATATAGTCTTCCATCATATTTTCTTTATACGCTCTTTGGTAGCGGCGTTCAAAGTCCAGTATGTCTTGGTGGAAGTGCTGCCTTGAGAGTATGCTCTCATATTCTCCTTGAATTTACCAAGATGATCGTCAAGGATATGGACTTTCAGGGACATCCTGTGGCCTATTTTGCCGTAGTTCTTCACCAGGACCTCAACCAGTTCCACATAATTTTCGGACTTGTAATGACCCAAGAAGCCACGAACAACTGCGGCAAAGCTGCCCCAAAACTTTGTTTTTCCTTTCTACTGAGATTTTTTGGGAATTCTGTGCACTCCAGGATCTTCTTTATTTGTGGTCCAACGAAGACACCAGCTTTGATCTTTGCCTGAGATAGCTTAGGGAAGAAGTCTCAAAGGTACTTGAAGGCTGCAGACTTCTTATCAAGAGCTGTGACAAATTGTTTCATAAGAACCAGTTTTATGTGTAATGATGGGAACAACACCTTCTTAAGGTCCACCAGTGGCTTACACTTGACATTGTGCCTTCTCACAGAGAACTCGGTCCTTTGTGACCAGTACTTCCTATTGTAGTGCGCTGCGGTGTCCCTGCTGTCCCAAAGGCAAAGATAACAGGAAAACTTGGTAAAGCTTCCTTGGAGACCCATAAGGAATGCCACCATTTTTAAGTCTCCAATAACCTTCCAGCCATACTCATCATACTTCATGGCTTCTAGCAAGGTCTTGACGCTGTTGTATTCCTCTTTGAGTTGCACAGAATGAGCCAGGGGAAGAGACGGATACTTATTCTTGTTATGAAGCAGCATAGCTTTGAGACTTCTAGATGACATATCAATGAAGAGGCGCCACTCGTTCGGGTTACAGACCGGATACATTGTGGCAGAAGCAGAGCCCAGCTTGATAAGTGAAGAAGCTTGAAAATGTCGGTGAGGCTTCCTCTGACTTGCGACTTGCACACTTTCATCCAACAAATCCCACTCCTCGAGCCTAGATGTCGAAAGCTCGGCATTCGACTTTGTTAGACCAAGATCTCTGATCAGGTTATTAAGGTCTCTTTGGTTGGGGTAGTATGGGTTTCTCTCACCAGCTGCACCTCTGAAATTGTAATCTGGATCTTCAACGTCTACCTCCTTTTCTAGAAAATTCTTGTAAGTTCTACAACGTTCTGGAGAGTTCTTGAAAATTCTAGTAAGTTCGAGAAAATTCTCTATCAGCTACCCAGCACTGAATCTACCTGGAATGTTCTGGAAAATTGGTAAATTTGAGAATTTCATTACCCAGGTCACAAAAGCAAAGTTTGAAGAGAAAAACAGATTTTTCCATTTACTTTAAGCATAAGCAATTGAAAAATGACACTTTCTGCCCAGGAACAAGAAACACTAAAAATTTTCTTACATGTTTTCTAGGTTTAGGTAAGACCACATCGATAATTTAATAATAAATTCTTTTATTTTTACGTAATAATTTGAAAATGAAACAATTTATTTACATTACACAATCTTATGTAATATTTCTCTAAAAAGTTAGCTCTCAGTCACATCACTTACCTTCCAACTTATTGACAATGTTAGTCGTAAGTCACCACACTTACCTTCCAACTTATTGACAATGTTAGTCGTAAGTCACCACACTTACCTTCCAACTTACTGATAATGTTAGTTCTAAGTCACAACACTTACCTTCCATCTTACTAACAGTGTTCCTGAGTCCAGAGCCAAAACATTAACATCCACAGGTGACGCTCCTGGTTGGGTAAAATAGTTTACTCCATCACAATTCGTTATAATTAGTACATTGATGTATAATTACGTTAATAATTCACTACGATTTAACATATCTACATATTGTGATAAGCCAAAATGTAATACATTTAAAACAGATTGATAAATGAATGTTAAGATACTTTAATTCTATGACTATCTTCATGAATTACTGTATTAGGCGTTTGTAAAATGTGTTTGTATAGCTTAATATACTGTAGTAGTAAAAGAGATGAATCCACAAACATCCTTCTAAGGCCGTACTTTACACAATTCCATCATCTTAAAGACATTTGTTTGCAATTATAAAGACATCTACCTTCCTCCTGTTGAGTACTAGTAATACGGTCAAAAGGCTCACTGAGTCCTCTACTGTTCTCTGCCCGAATCTGTGCAGTGTATTCTTAGCGACCGTGCTACGAACTTCTCCGATAACAATATTCGAAGGACTCTTAGGAGGTTCTGTTTTAAAAAATAATAAAATAATTAATGTTTATTCGGTTATTTTCTTTCAATTGTTATTATTTTTATACAAGCAGTTAATACAAAGATATGATGTAATTTAACACAGATATAAGTAACATTTAAGTTAATGATACGCAATATATACTTTAATAAATTAGGGTACATAAATTACGTTTTTTAGAATGTCTTACATTTTATACTTCAGCAACTAATGTACAAACACTAGATAAAATAAGGCTTACCATTCACAATCATCTTAATATTCCAGCTGTCGTTTCCGTATGAGTTCTCTACAGAACACGTATAGAGGGCAGCATCTCGAGTTTGACTATTTCTGATGACGAGAGTAGAGTTAGTCCCAACTAGAGTTTCTTTACTGTAAGTTTCGTGGCTGTAGTGATACAGAAAACGTTAAGTTAATTAACCTTTTACATTATATTATTTCGATATTTACGTCAAACAGTAAAACTGAATAATCTTACCGGTTCGACGAAGATTCTTATTCGTGATTGTTCTTTAGCCATCTGAACAGTAGAGGTCGCTCTCCCCTTACAATACATCGTTGATGGTGTTAGTTACTGTTTTTCTAGGTCAAAGTGAGCTAAATTACTTCGACCCTTTTCAGGGCAATGTCCATATATTGATATACATTTATATTTATTGATATATATTTTTATTTATATTTGTTATTATTATATATATATTTAGTTAGTTAGTTATCACCATTAGATTCCATCTAGGAACATAGGGCCGCAATGGCTTGCGGATTCTTCAACAAGTATTTGAGTGAGTAGGTTGTTAGCCCACTGCACCGGGCCGTCCCTAATTTAGCGGTGTAAGACCAGAGGGAAGGCAGTTAGTCATCACCACCCACCGCCAACACTTGGGCTACTCTTTTACCAACGAATAGTGAGATTGACTGTAACATTATAACGCCCTCACGGCTGGGAGGGCGAGTACGTTTGGCGCGACGCGGGCGCGAACCAGCGACCCTCGGTTTACGAGTCGCACACCTTACGCGCTTGGCCATGCCAGGGCATATTTATTTATTTATTTTATTACTGTTATTATTATTCTTTTATGCTTAAGATATATATTGATCGGGGAGAAGTGTTTAGGACTAACTTCATAATGTATGAGGTACCTGTCTTTTTAGCATAGTAATTCGTTTTTCATCCAATTTTTATCAAAGTACGTTATTGTACCATGTGGGAGTCTATCTGGTATGGTTGGTATATTTGAATATTTTTGTATAAATTATGAGATAATTTTGAGATAATGTTGCTCTGAGAACTCCTTATGCTGTTGTGAGGAGATTGTTTTGGATTGTTTGTTGTTTGGTTTTAATTGTTTTATCACTTACAGTTATCCATGCTGGAGCTGCATGGTCGATTGCTGGTCTAATGTATGTTTTGTAAATTTTAGTGTGTTGTTTGTTGATACTCCACTATTCTTGCCAGTTAGACTCCTAGCATAGTTGGTTCTTCGCCAGATTTTATTTTTAATTTCATTTACTTTCTTCCTTCACTACTGTAACTTTAGTTTTGGTTAAGATGATGTGCTACTATAAATAATGAGTTTTGTATTGTGTATAATTCATTTAACTGTTTAAGTGTTATGTTTAACCATACTGGACATACGTATTCTAAGGCAAGGCATACATATGTTTTGTACATTTTTATAATGTTATTTACTATGATTCCGTGGTTTTTACACCTTAGCCTTCTTGTATAATTTATTCGTTTCCAAATTGTTGTTAATATATTTATTTTATTCCTACTCTTGAGAGTTTAGTCTTACAGTCCAGGGAGGGTTAGGTTCACTTTGACCTCTTCCTCCTGTCAATACTGTTAAATGTTCATTGTCATACTACATGAGGGTTAGAGAAAACCACAATCATTCCGACCCCTTCCAGGACAGATGTCTATGTAGGTTTCCAGATTAACATCTTCTCTAATGTGCGGTTTGAAACGTCTTTCACTCAAACTAACGGTTCGGTATATACAGACAACACACTTTTATTCCTTCTTGACTAAGATAAGAAACATTTTACATATAAAAACCTTTTTGTATTTGTTATAACATTTCTCCAAAACTTGTGTTGGTTTTATAATCTTGTGATAGCCTTATTACGAGTTCATTTCTAAAATATATATTGACAGCAGAGAGGTACTTAGGCCTAATTCCATCATTTATGTAGTAGCGACTGATTTCACATAATGGATCGTTTTTATCTTTTTCCACCATTTTTTTCTCAAAGTTAGAGAATTATGCAAAAGTCTTTGTTGCAATTTGTAGATTTGTGAATAAAACTTTACGATATACTGCGAGGAACTTTGTATGATACTGTAATTATTCAGTTTGGTGTTTATAGTATTTTATTTATATTTTTAAGGGCTAAATACAACTTTGAATACTTGCAAATTCACTCGAGACTACAACGTCACACA
The DNA here is from genome assembly GCF_004210375.1 of Tachypleus tridentatus. NCBI lineage: Eukaryota > Metazoa > Arthropoda > Merostomata > Xiphosura > Limulidae > Tachypleus > Tachypleus tridentatus. Next base: position 123,663,771 of record NC_134830.1, on the reverse strand, counting down.
CCGTCGAAGAAACACCTTTATATTCAGAATATATTCATGTATAACAACTATTTTATTGTTTAAAGAAATAAGTTGTTGTTTTGAATTTAGGACAAAATTACACAATGGGCTATCTGTGCTCTGTCCACCATGGGTATCGAAACCCGGTTTTTAACATTGTAAGTCCACAGACATACCGCTGAGCCCCAGTGCAAAGTCGAAGTCTTTGGTGATGAATGGGGTCCAGCTTCTTTAAGGCCGAGGGTCTGGCAGAGCCATAGACCATTGATCCATAGTCGAGTTTTGATCGAATAAGAGCACGATATATCTTTAACATTGAACATCGATCTGCTCCCCAACTGGTAGCAGAGAGGACACGGAGGATGTTCAGTGCTCTTGTGCATTTGACCCGAAGCTGCTTTAAGTGTGATATAAAGGTCAGCTTACGATCAAAGATAAGCCTCAAGAACTTGGTCTCCGGGACCACTGCCAGCAAAACTTCACCGATAAGAAGTTTAGGATCAGGGTGAATACCCCGTTGACGGCAAAAGTGCATGTATACGGTTTTAGAGAGAGAGAAATTAGAGCCGTTCGCCATAGTCCACTTCAGTACACGATTGAGGGCAGTTTGTATTTGCCGCTCAATATATCTCATGTTCGACGACTGACATGAGATGTGAAAGTCGTCGACATACAGCCCATTTGCAATAGTGAGAGGGAGTTGTTCAGTGATGGCATTTATCTTTATACTGAAAAGTGTGACACTCAAAACACAGCCTTGAGGGACTCCAAGTTTCTGTACAAAAGAACGGGAAAGTGTCGAACCCACACGAACTTGGAATTTCCTGTACATTAAAAAAAATTTAATAAACATGGGTAAATGGCAACGTAACCCATATGTTGTGTCATAAGCCTTCTCAATGTCAAAGAATATTAATACAAGATGTTGACGTTTGAGAAAGGCTTCTCTAATAGATATTTCAAGACGAATTAAGTGGTCTGTGGTGGAGTGAACCCACACTGGGTGGTCGATAGGAGGTTGTTTGATTCGAGGAACCAAACAAGACGAGCATTAACCATCCTTTCTAAGGTCTTACAGAGACAGCTCGTCAAAGCAATTGGACGGTAGTTTGAAGGAATCTTGGGATCTTTCCCTGGCTTAGAGAAAGGTAAAATAATAGCCTGGCGCCAGGCATCAGGAAAAACATTCTCCTGCCAGATCTGGTTAAAGACAATCAGAAGGACATCAAGAGAAGCAGGAGATAGATGGTGCAGCATATCATAATGAACATCATCAGGTCCAACAGATATACTGGCAGTTCCACCGGTGTAAAGGGACAATTATAGTCAAAGAGACAGTCAGTTCGAAAGGAAAGAGGTGAACGCTCTGCCCGAGTCTTGATGGCCAAGAAGGTGGAGGAACAAGCAGAAGTGCTAGATACCCGGCAAAAGCTTTCACCTAGAGTATTGGTGATGCTCCGGATATCAGCTACTTTTTGGCCATGAGAGAGTAAGATCAATAGAGGAACAGAATTGTAGTGCCCACTGACCTTTTGAACCCTGTCCCATATGACTTTGGAACTGGTGGTAGAAGATATGCCAGTTGGGAACGTAATCCAAGATTCCTTCTGGCTTTGATGTCTTACCCACCTTGCATGTGCACGGGCCCATTGGAAAGCGACACGGTTTGAAAGTGTGGGATATCTACGAAAAGTATCCCAGGCCCGTTTTTGGACCTTCCGTGCTAAGTGGCAAGCAGGATTCCACCACGGATGAGGATATCGTGGAAAACGTGTCGAGGTTTTAGGAATACACAGAGCAGCTGCTTGTATAATACAGCCAGTTACTGCTGCCATACAATCGTCTATTGATGGCTGATTTATGATGGCAGGATCAAGTTTTTCGAGATCAGTGAAAGTGTCCCAGTCTGCCTGATCTAGCTTCCACCGGGGCACGCGGGTAGGGTGGCATCGACCACGGCCAGTCTCTCTCAAAAGGATAGGAAAATGATCACTGTCTAGTGGATTACTGTCAACCCTCCATGAAAAATGGGAGAATAATGAAGGGGAGCAAACCGAGATATCAATAGCGGTAAAGGACTGACTAGGTGCATGACAATAAGTGGAAGAACCAGCATTGAAAAGAGAAAGATTGTGATCAGAGAGCATATGCTCTACAGATCGACCCCTCCCATCAATAACAGCACTTCCCCGGAGGGGATGATGTCCATTAAAATCCTCCAGGATTAGAAATGGAGATGGCAACTGTTCAACAAGAGCATCAAGGTCTGATTAATCAGATGTCTCTCCAGGGGACAGGTCCAGAGAACAAACAGTGATGGTATGACCCAAGGAAACACGGATGGCTACGGCCTCCAAGGGTGTGTTGAGTGACAAAGACAGGGTGGGCACATGCTTATCAACCAATAGTGCCACCCCTCCATGTACTCGTCCATCACACAGCCTGTCATTTCTGTACAGAGAAAACTGCCGAATGGAGACTGTATCAGCAGGTTTGAGAAATGTTTCTTGTAAGGAAAGACAAACAGGATGGTAGGAAGCAATCAGTGTTTTGATATCATCCAGATTAGAACGTAAACCTCGACAGTTCCATTGTATCAAGGTGGCCATTTTTAAGAACGGGTAGGTGAAGTGGCTGGAGAACCACTCTGTTTACGACCACGTCTTTTTTCCTTACTGTCCTTAGTCGGGGGAGGTCTATCAACCTCCATGGATCCTGCCCTGGGTCGAGTGGACAGGTCTTTGTTATTGGAAGGGGATTCCAGTGACTGAGGACGCAAACGAATGATTGTTTTGCCTCTTAGGGTGGGAGAAAAAGATGTATCAGAAGAAATGCCTGTATTTGAAACTGAAGAACGTGGATCTTGAGGTTTGTTGGAACGTATCGGAGGAACAGAGATTGGTGTGGAAGTCGATTCATCAACCTTTTTAACCACAGAGGTCAAAAGGCTTTTCATTTGTTTTTAAAACGATTCTCTTGGAGGCACAGAGAGATCTGTCTGCACTCCCACTGTAGTTGTGGAATGAAGTGCAGCAGCATATGTCCGAGATGGAGTGGTGGGCAGCAATTTCCGAGCCTCAGGATAACTAATGTTATGTATCGTTTTCAAACGCTGCACCTCTTTTTCCTCCAACCATTTTGGGCAAGAACGAAAGTAAGAGGGGTGAGAACCATTGCAGTTGATGCAATGTGGGTCCATGTCACATTCATAGGCATCGTGGTCCTTGGCCCCACAACGAGCACATGTCAGGGAACCACTACATGATGTCTTTGAGTGGCCGAATCTCTGACATTGGAAACATCGGAGAGGGTTTGGAATGTATGGCCGAAACCTGCAAATGAGATAACCTGCCTTGATGGTGGCAGGTGCACGTGGTGATATAAATGTCAAAACAAGGATATTTGTCGCCAGAGTAACTCCGTCTGTGTGAGTGGAGATGCGCCTCACTGCAGAAACTTCTTGAGTGGAGAGACCAGCGAGAATCTATGACTCGGGGACGTTCTTCAAATCCCTCTCAACAATAACTCCTCGTGATGAATTCAAAGTAGCATGAGGTGTAACCTCAACAGGTATATCCCCAATTGCCTTTGAATTCAAGAGGAGTTCACTGTGTTGGGATGTGGATGTTTCAACCAATATGTCTCCAGATCGAAGCTTCTTCACTGACTTTGGAGAGCCAGCAAGTCCTTCTAGCCCCTTCTGAATAAAAAAGGGGGACAATTGCCCTAAAGGTTTGTCTGACAGAGAATGTAGTATAAGAAAATGAGGTACGTGTGTTACTGATGTTGAAGATTGCTGTTCTGAGTATTCAAGTCGTGGTCGCTTACCCATTGACTGTTTTTTCACAATTTTATTTAAATTTTTTGAAGGAGGATCCATAGGAAAAAGGAAAAATTTCGGTACCCACTGACCCCACCCACCATGGAGCCCTACAAGGGGACGCACTACAAAGTCATGCAAGGACAATGCAGCAACGCTAGGGTTTCATGAGCACTATACCCAAACACCAGCATCAGGCACAATGTCCACAACACCCGTTGAGAACTTCCAACACTGGTACTTGGTTGACTCTAGCTCAAGTGGACCAGCCGATTGACCCAAGGGGGGCCACCCAAAGGCCGCCCGTCTACAGGAATTCAAGGCCAAAGTGGTGTGTTAGGGTTGGACCCCTCAACCACCAGGATCCTCTCCTCCCCTTCACGGGTCGCCACGCACGGCAAACACGTGGGTGGATGTTTAGATCCCAGAGAAGGTAACCAGACAGAACAGAACCTTCCCTGGGAGGTCCCCTCACCACGAACAGGGGCAGAAAAATAAGATAAAATACGATACGCGAGAGCTATATGCGCTACCGTCTACAATTTAGTTATGTAAAACTGGAAAGAAAGCAGCTACTCATCACCACCAACGAATAGGAGGATTGACCTTCACTTCATAACTCACCTACGGGTGAAAGCACGAGCACGTTTGGTGTGTCGAGGATTCGAGCCCGCGACCCTCAGATTGCAACTGGCCATGCTAGTCATAAAACTATTTATAACAAATATGTAATGATATTTCTATTACTAAGGAATCGCTGACATAAACATTATGTAACCATGTATTTATACCGACACAAGGAACACGAGTAAAAGTGAGTATGACACGGAAAGTTCATATTAGAAGTTATAGTTTGTGCCCGCAGTGACGTCAGTGGACCATAGTTTCAGGAAATTACGTCTCTAAATAATACAAGGTATCATCTTAATGTTAGGGTCAACCTGTTACAGTTTCGTTTAGTTTCCGTCATTTGACAGGAAATTAAAAAGTATCAGTTCTTAAGATTCAAAATATGTGACAGTACAACAATATTTAAATATATGAACACACAACATTAAAAATACATCATAACGTTGTTTTATTACTGTTTAGTATATTCACAAGAATAAATAAACAATATATTTTATAACAAAAATGCTTAAACTCAACGATGGTATGGTTATTTTTTATTTTAGAGAAAAATAATGTCACTGACAAATTTAATGTATTTTTATATGAAAAATTATATAACTAATAGTGAGAATAAAATGAGGATTAAATTGTGATAACTACAGGATACTTTAACATAAATTATTAAAATTGTCATTTAAACACAGCAATTATTGGTTTAAAAAGTCATTCAAACACGGATATTACAAGTTTAACAACTCATTTAAAGATGGCCTTTATTGTTTGTTTATTTTGGAATTTCGCACAAAGCTACTCGTGGGCTATCTGTGCTAGCCGTCCCTAATTTAGCAGTGTAAGACTAGAGGGAAGGCAGCTAGTCATCACCACCCACCGCTAACTCTTGGGCTACTCTTTTACCAACGAATAGTGGGATTGACCGTCACATTATACACCCCCACGGCTGGGAGGGCGAGCATGTTTAGCGCGACGCGGGCACGAACCCGCGACCCTCGGATTACGAGTCGCACGCCTTACGCGCTTGGCCATGCCAGGCCGCGTCTTTATTGTCTTAATAAATCATTCAAACATGATCATTATAAAATACAGATAATAAAAGTTGTATTTCACTGGAAACAGATATTGTAGCTTGTATTGTTTGTTTGTTTATTTTGAATTTCGCGCAAAGCTACTCAATGGCTATCTGCGCTAGCCGTCCCTAGAGGGAAGGTAGCTAGTCATCACCACCCACCGCCAACTCTTTAGGACTGACCGTAACATTATAACGCTCCCACGGCTGAAAAGGCGAGCATGTTTGGTGCGACGGGGATTCGAACCCGCAACCCTCAGGTTACAAATCGAACGCCTTAAACCCACCTGGCCATGTCGGGCCAGCTTGTAATTTACGGAATACAGATAATAACAGCCTTTAATTTAATGAATCAACATATCTTATCCATCATCAGTTCAACAAAATGAACCAAATAAATGTCAAATATCAACATTGTGCCATCCACGCGTACAAGTAATGATAACAAGTTACGAGTGACATGTTACTAATAACTCGCTGATAAACATTGAGTAAACACGTACTTACATCAGCACAACAAACATGAAAACGCCAATAAACATGAGTAATAAACGCAATGTTAATACTGAAATTTAATACTTTCATACAATGTGACGTCATTGGTCCGATTGAAGGAAGTGACGTCACTAAAGTTTACTGAGTATCTTCTACGTGTTAGAGTTAACCTGCTTCAGTTTAGTGTAGTTTCCGTCACTTGACTAAAAGAAAAAAGAAATATTACAACTAAACATTTAAATTCTATAAAAGAAATACATAATTAAAAACATTGTTACAAACCCTTCAAATATTTGGTACCAACCATATGGAACTTTCTATATGAATTTAAAGTAACCATCAGCGGATGTAGAACAATGAAACAACATATAACATGTCATGATATCTCTTTACTCTGTGGAATATTAGCACAGTTCAGAAATACCCGATTTAGCCTTTAGTAAATTTAGTTTTAATGAATAATTCTCAAGAAATTGTGATCTTCTTTTCACTATACATGTTTTCAATGTAAATAAAATAACAATCTATACTTCAAAATTTATATTAATTAAAGCAATATTCAATTAGATATTTCACTAGCTAATTTAAAGGACTTACTCATCAGTGACAGCAAGTAGTAAGTTAATGAAAATATAGATCATTAATAAATATTCTTAAGTTAGTTCTGTCATATTTAATGCTGTTCAGTACATCATGTAAATGACAAAACTTAGAAGTTTTGAAGCACTCAAAAGATGTCGCTTAAAAAAGACGAATATATTAGAGGTTCCCACACTTTTTATACCTGCTGAGCTTCACATCAGAAAAAAAAAACATTCCAAGGGCTTAATATAAAAAAATACACTAAAAATAGAAACAATCGGTCACTAACACCAGATAAAGCTTACTTCAAGCTTTTAGAATATAAATGTTAATGTTTTTATTACATTTCTTATCACTCGTGCAGTCTAGAAAATCTTTTGCGCATGGTTTTATCAAATCTTCTGCAATTGCGTGAGCTTCACCTTTTTTTGCAATACAGTAACTTACACGATATGAAGTAATAAGAGTAACTTTATTGTTCTGATGGACAAATGAACGAAATGTAGCTTTACTTGTATTTAATTGCAAACACTTTCTTCTGAAATACTCGGAAGTTGGATTTTTAATTGGAAATGTTTGGTTTCCATTTAAACTTGGCTGGATGCAAACTACTGTTACTCAACACAATTCCACATTAAACACACAACCCACTAGGTCTGTTTTCATTACCTGTCCATGTAAAACCATACTGAATAAAACTTTCACCATACTTTCATTTTTTTTTCGCTACTTCTTGCATCATTCTGCATTGAAGTTCTTGCACACGACGATAACGCCGATGAACTCGTATTAGGCCTAGGCCTAGAAAGATTTTTACTCGTATCAGATTTATTACTGATATTCAGCCACTTTATCCATTATAAAGGTGACAACTAATTATTAATTTGTTTAAAAAGATATAACAATATCTTCGGCACTTCAAAAGTATTTTAACGGACACAAAATAGCGCCTCTATAAAAAAAATCGTTCAAGTACTTACGTTTTATCATCATATAATGACATGCTGACTTAAGATCAATGTTGCCATATCGAAGTCAGAAATAAAGATTTGTGGGAAAAAAGGCTTTGAAAAACCATGGAACATGTTATTATACTACGTATTCATTTTATACGATTATTTAAGTGATTTACGGGAGATGATTTGGAAACTAACGAGTATACCCACGTGTTAATGATGTAAAAATAACATCATAACCTCGAGCTATTACCCAAGATAATACTACTGAAAAACAGAGGCAGTGGTTTATCTGACAAAGTTGTATCTAGGAAATACTATATTTAGATACAGCTTAGTTACAAGTCCCGAACAAAAATTAATAATTCATCGCAGAGAAAAATGTGAAGAGACGTATAACAAAGAGAACAGTTCTAAAAATCGTTTATAATAATATGTTACACAAACTAAGCCTAATCACCGTTTCAAATCTCTCTGAACAATAAAACTAATAATTCAACTAAAGTAACCCTAAGAGTTACATTACACTGTTCCTCAAAGTGATATGTGATATAAAACCTTTCTTGGTTACCTTACCTCACTTCTTCTGTAGCCTGAAAAGTCCCATGGAATGTCATATCCATTTTCAAAGGCCCCACTGTCACGTGACTTCAATGTTCCTTGCATGGTTGGAGGAGGTTCGTAGGATGATCTGTACCCGTAAGATACGTATATTGGTTGATTTTCTGAAATAATTGTGCAACACACAATTTTTGAAAATATTAGAAACATTCCACAATTAATAACAGGAGAAAAATATAGTTTCTATATTTATTAAAGTTTACAGAATTAAAAAAAATATATAAATTTTGTGTCCATTTGAACAAAAATGCCATAGTTGTTAAACACTATAGTTCATCATCAACTTACCATATTTCAGTAGTTTACCATGAGATGACAAGTGTCTTATAAACTTGACAAACTGTCTAGAATTACATACCTAACATAAAGGGTTAGAAAAACTACCATAACAACAGCATAAGATAACGTAACAAGTGATTTACTTACTTTTCACTATGTGCTCCTTCTTCAGACAAGCCCAAGCAACAACCACAGCACAAACAATAACAGTAATGGAAATGGAAACAGGAATTATGAAATATAACCGGATATAAAAAGGTCCGTCTTCTGTTTCTTGAGCTGACTTAGCTCCTGCAAGAAGGAAACTGTTGTTGAATTCAGTTTACCGAGGGAAACACATGTAACTAACGTTTAATAAAATAAGCATAATATTATTTACATAACACGATACACATTCACTAACCAACAACTGGCAGCTCAAACCTATCTTATGTCCACACCCGTATCTCTGTTGGTTTAAATCTTTAAACTTACCAAGTGCTTCAGTAAAAGCTACAACAGGAGACGACACACTTCCTCTTCCAAACTTGTTGTAAGCTGCCAGTCTAAGTTCATACCGAGATCCTGCCTGTAGGTGGGTTACTTAGTAGCTACTGATAGATCCCGGTAGGTTGCGCTGGTGTTTCTTCATCCCATTTCTTTTGAACTCCAATACGTATTCTAAACAGTAAAACTGGACTAACTTAACCAGATTTAACAAACCATGTTGAGTGGATATTAGATTAACGGTCATTAAATTTGTAAAATATAATGATTTTCATAACTTATCAGATGTTTGAAAACTGACTTACGTAAAACAGGTCCTTCTTCGGGTGGGTTTCTCCAGTCTAGGGTCAATGAGTCAGTGTCCACACCGATTAGTCTTACGTTAGGAGCTGATGGTGGATCTGAACAAGAACCATATTTGTTTATCAGCTGTCAGTTTCTAACAAATAATTCATATAAAGACAAAATAATTCTTTGGTTTTTATGTACAAGTTTTAAACAGAAACAACTTATCTACATCATACAAACCTCCCCAGAGTGTTGCAAACGTCACTTCCTCTGAGGAAGGTCCGGTTCCTGCACTATTAAAAGCTTTCACAGTCACTACATATTCTGTTCCTACGTTCAAACCTCGAATTGTTACTTCTTCTTCATCTTTGTCTGTGACGTCATCTGTCGTCACAGTCTCGTAAGAGAATCTACTTGAAGAGTCCTTGATCTTGTAGCTGACGTAGTAACCTTTCAAAACTCCGTTCCACTGGTCTCTTGGTGGACTCTAAACAATTTGTTAATAATGTCAGTTCGAAGTCACAACACTTACCTTCTAAGTTGCTAACAGTGTTAGTTCTAAGTCACAACACTTACCTTCTAAGTTGCTAACAGTGTTAGTTCTAAGTCACAACACTTACCTTCTAAATTGCTAACAGTGTTAGTTCTAAGTCACAACACTTACCTTCCAACTTACTAACAATGTTACTTCAAAGTCACAACACTTACCTTCCAACTTACTAACAGTGTTCCTGAATCCAGAGCCAAAATATTAACATCCAGAGGTGACGCTCGTGGCTCTGTAAAATAGTTTACACCATCACAATTCCTAAATAAACAAATAAGTCCTTACTTGGAACCACTAAACATATTTCGTGTACTCAGTAATTATTGCTTTTCATTCATTTAGAGATAATATTGATAAATTTGAAAGATACAGAAAATCTATTTATATATCTTTAAAAATCATATTTATCTGAAGAAACACTCGAAGTTTTCATTTTACCCATAACAGGGTCAGAAGGTTCACTAAGTCTCATACTGTTCTCTGCCTCAATCTCTACAGTGTATTCTGTTCCAGGATGAAGATAAGAAATCTTCCTTCCTCCTGTGTTGTACACCTAACAAAGTCAGAAGGTTCACTGACTCCTATACTTGGAATGTACGTAAGTGCTTTTGCGAAGTTGAGTCCTTTGTTAAGTTGCTGTATCTCGTCTGTGTTTAATTGTCGATCGGATTTGTTAATTATGAGGTTAGTCAACGGTTTGTCGTGTTGGTGTCTTTTCTGTTGTTTGCATCTTAGTTTTTCTAGTTTTTTGTTGTGGCGGATCTTTTTGTCCCTGTCCTCTAGTTTTAGTTCTAGTGTTGATTTGGTTTATGTTTTGTTGTATAAGTCCGTAAATTTCTGGTTCAATGCAGCATGCCAGTTGATGGTCCAGCAGATCCGACCGACAATTAAACACAGACGAGATACATCTACTAAACAAAAGACTCAACTCTGCAATAGCACCTGGGTACATTCCAACCTTAGAAATTAAAACATATTTAGATGACTCCTACACGGTTCTCTGCCTCTACAGTGTATTTTGTAACAAAATGAAGATATGACACCCACCTTCCTCCTGTGTAGTAAAAGTAACAGGGTCAGAAGGTTCACTGAGTCCTACACTGTTCTCTGCCTGAATCTCTACAGTGTATTCTGTACCAGGATGAAGATTTCGAAGCAACAGGCTCGTTTCACCAAAATATAAAACTTGTTCTTTTAGTTTTTTCACTCCGAAATATCCTAAAAAAATAAAGTTTAGATTATTGGACAATTTATTATGAATATTTCGTGATGGTTTAAAGTCCTTACTTAACCCCTTTTCTTATTTAATTTTTAAATACATTTTAAATACTTTGACAGCTTAAATTATATATCTTGATATTGGTGTACTTTTCTTAATGTTATATAAACATCGTTTATAATAAAACATACATCTTTACAAATTATTTTTAAACAAAAATTACTTTGCAGTATTTATCATTGTAATTTTAGTTGTTGTTAAATCTGTGTTTAGATATAATAAAAACGTACTTGATGATTCCCAGAAGCGAACAATGAACTGTGTAACCGCTGACATTGTTGGTGATGACTTCCAACTGACTTTAGCGACCCTGCTACGAACGTCTCCAACAACAATATTCGAAGGACTCTGAGGCGGTTCTGATAGTAAATATTTTTTGTTATTTCATAAGAAAACTTTTTATGTTAAATTTTACACATATCAGTTCGGGTTAGATACCTATTAAGGAGGTCTGTATTCGTACCAGTGAAGGTTATATACAAGTTACAATACATGTATGAATGGCTGACATACACATTTAAAGTATTATTTGTAATATATATTTTAGAATACTAGAAAACGACATAAGGTTTATGTTTTAAAAATTAAACATTCATTTTTGAATGTTTTATATTTTTATACTACATTAACTGACACAAAACAAGGCTTACCATTCACAATCATCTTAATATTCCAGCTGTCGTTTCCGTACGAGTTCTCTACAGAACACGTATAGAGAGCAGCATCTCGAGTTTGAATATTTCTGATGACGAGAGTAGAGTTAGTCCCAACTGGAGTTTCTTTACTGTAAGTTTCGTGGCTGTGGTGGTACAGAAAACGTTAAGTTCATTAAGCTTTTTCATTATATTATTAAATTATATCGATATTTACGTCAAACAATAAAACTGAATAATCTTACCGGTTCGACCATGGTTCTAATTCGTGATTGTTCTTTAACCATCTGACCAGTAGAGGTCGCTCTCCCTTACAATACATCTTACACTCTTCGTATATCCTCTCTGCACAGTTACAACTTCACTATAGTTCTCAATAGATGGAGGCACTATCGAGATACCAACATAACAATGCAATTAGAACTTTCATAATAAAACATTCATAACTTACAATAAACTAGAAAACAGAGTTTAGTCACGTAAGTGCTCATCCCTACAAGAGATACTCTTTATTCTATTAGTAATGAACGATATTCTGTTAAAACATTAATAATATAAAAGTTCGATTCGATATAAAGATCTAGAGTTATTTTTTTCATATATTTCAAAGTTTAAATTTATTTTAATTATTTAAATAAAATCGTTATTGATATCAAGTAACGACAGACTCAAAAGTTAATTGAACATCAGACTTAATAATCTTTGAATACTCGGAGAGCTACTATACAATAAGAAACGTTACCATGGACAGACAGACGGACAGCTTTCTCCAGCTTTTCTCCCACTCCATTTTCAGCCAAACAGAGGTACGTTCCTGAATCTGTCTCCTTAACGTCGTTAATCAACAATGTTCCGTTGTCCAACACTTTCATCTTGTAGCTCCTGGTGACAGGAGTCGTGGAGCTTGAATGACCTGAAGAATTTTGGATTAATGTAAGTTATTCTCTAAAGCCACCTAGATAACATTTTCTAAACTATGATTTTAAAATTATAGCAGGAACGATTATTAGAAGATGGAAGAATGGGTTAATAGAACCATCGCACTAAGGAAGGTAAAATATTCGTTTTACATTTCAGGACAATAGACATATTAATATTATGTTATTTATTAATCACAGTATTTACATTTTAGTAATTATTTATTATATAAGGAATGTACAATGTAAACTTAAATATAAGAACACAATTTTGTAATAATTAACCCTTTATTTTCCAGGTGATTCTAGGAGCAGGATATCCTCCGACAGAACAAGCAATCAACGTTCGTGTTCCCAAGACAGCTTGGACCAAGTTCTCTGGTTGTTGTTTCCAGAAAGGTGGTGCTGTTCAGAAGGAATCCCAATTTATGATAATTTGCACAAATGTTTTTCATTTCATGAAAATGTTCAGTAATGACCTAAATAACCACATAGTTATCATATACAGTAGTACCCTAAATAACTAGTTAATTGTGTAGTGTACATTACTATGTTAAATAACGAGATAATTGCTCTCTGAGTTAGCCTAAGTTGCATAAAAAAACGTTAACTTCAATGATCAGAGTACCTGTAATACTGTCAGATATTCTTTAATTACAGTATGTTAACATTAGATAACATTACCTCTAACTATCAGAGTACCTGTAAACTGTCAGTTCGTGTTTAATTACAAGATACATAGATAATCCTACCTCTAACGATCAGAGCTGCTGTAAAATTATCAGATCCTGCTGAATTAGTGGCTGTACAGGTGTAGTTGGCTATATCTTCAGATTGGATTTTTTTTGGATTCTTAAGTTGCTTGAAAAAGCGTCTAAACTTGAGACAGTAACTCGTTCGTTGGTTGATAGAGGTTTTCCATCTTTCTTCCAGGTGAAAGTAACTGGTAAATCTCCTTTCTTGAGATTACACACGATTTGTATCCTCGAACCCAGCTCAATGTTACTAGAAAATTCGTATGGTTGTAAACTTGGTAGCTCTGTGGAAGAAAGGGTATGGTAACAAACTTATCAGACATGATAAGTAGTTTGAAACGTTTGGAAACATATTCATAGCACGTGGTAACTGATGTAAAAAATGGTAACATACTGATAACTGATATAAAAGTTGTGGTTATAGATTAATAACTGATGTAGAAATGCTAACAGATTGATAACAAGTGATAAATGATGCCGAAATCATGGTAATATATTTTGAACACGTGATAACAAATACAGAACGTATAGTAACAGACTGATACCACGTGATATCAGAAATGGAAATGATAGTAACAGATTGATACACGTGATATCTGATGTACAAACTTGTGCTAACAGATTAATTACACTTCTTAACTGACGTAGAACTTGTGGTAACATATTGATGTAGAAATTCTGACATATTTATGAGATGTTAAAAGTGATCTAGAAAACATGTTTTATCTTTCTGATAAAATTACCAAAAATAAACACACTTATCCGACATGTGTCCTTTATTGTTACATGCACGATTTTATCTGTGCATTACATATCTTACAACTTTTGATTACAGTTTTCCGTCGTGTAGAACTGCGTAGATAACGTCCATCACTTTATAATTAGTCATCATTAGTTTGTAATGTAAAGAAAAGTCAAGTCATTAAGTTATTTTACATTTTTCTGTTAATAACAAATATTATATGATTACTTACCAACTGCCAATGCTGGTGTAAGAAACACAAAGAACACAACTAGTGCGTTCCAACTTCCCGCCATTTCCTCACTCACCCACATTCCCGTGAGGCCACAGTCTTTGTTGCAGGAAGATACCAGTGTTAAGCGTCACTATTACCGTAGATCTTAGTTCAGTCTAAGCTGTACCGTTCTCTCTCTGCTTCCTTATCTCATTTAATTCTTGTTAGTAACTTCTTATGGATACAATAAATATGACAGACTTTCTAAATCGTCACTACCTACATTACTCTCATCAAGAAATTATTGTTTATAGAATTTATACTGTAACAACATGTCTTCAACTAAACACAATAAAACAACGCCACCTTACGGAATTACTTTAGTAGAACGAAGATATTACATCATTAATTTCGAAAAATTAAGTTGTATTTTGTTTTATATAAATAAATAGTTATTTAAGTATTACCTGGCACTTTGCAGTAGCCATAGACAAGAAACAATGAATATACACATAGTTATTATTAGAAATACAGCTGAATTGTATAAAAATGTTTAAAGGTTAAGATAAATCAGGAATGAGAATAAGTTTTAAGTTTAAGATAATATTGAAACATTCGTGTTATTTTTAATGAAAATTGTTTGTTTGTGTTTGAATTTCGCACAAAGCTACTCGAGGGTATCTGTGCTAGCTATTCCTAATTTAGCAGTGTAAGACTAGAGGGAAGGTAGTCATCACCACCCACCGCCAACTTTTGGGCTACTCTTTTAGCAATGAATAGTGGGAGTGACCGTCACATTTTAACGCCCCCACAGCTGAAATGGTGAGCATGTTTGGTGCGACAGGGATGCGAACCCGCGCTCCTCAGATTACGAGTCGCACGCCTTAACACGTTTGGCCATGCCGGGCCCTTTTAATGAAAATATATTATTACATAGAAAATAAACTATTATTCAAAATGATTTTTATTTTTAATGAAAACGTAAGTTTATAATTTTATTTTTCTGATAAAATTACCAAGAATAAACAGTTTTTTCCAATTACAAGAATTACCGGTTACAAAAATAAACACACTTTTCATTTTTAATGAAAATATATTATTACGTAGAAAAGAAAGTATTATTCAAAATAAATTTTAGACAGATGTGACGCCTCAACTAGAACATTCTTGTACATATACCAAAAGTTAGACACATTTGAATGTGGGATTCTTGAAACACTTTGATTCCATGAGAATTTTGAATTCGCTCGATCTCTCTTTTTACTACAACACCACACAGCGGCAAATAGACGCCTTTAAACCAAAAGGAAAATGATTTGTAACATTCAATTTATTGTTAAAATAATAAAAAAATACTACGCTAATCAGGAAGAAATAATAAAATAGTTTGTTGTTGTTTTGTACTTGACAATATTTCTTACAATACGAAATAAATAATCTCGACACACTTATACCTAAATTATCCTGAGATATTTTTGTTACAATTAGGTATTCTAGATTTAATAACGAAGCCTGTGATCAGGTTCTGTGTTTTATAGTTTTAACAAATCAGTCAGTGATCAAGAGTCTATGTTTTATAGGCTTAGCAAATCAGTCACTAATAATATTCTACGTTTAATAGGTTTAAGATCAGTCTGTGAATAGAGTTTATTTGTTTTGTGGGTATAACGAAAACCTAGTGATTTCAAACAACTGTTCCTTCATATTAGTTTTATACATTGTCGAAATTATTGAAATCAAAACGTGGATTTTTAACAATACTGTTCATGAACAAAATAGTTTTATCACTCAGTATTTTTTCAAATTTTTCTAAAACTTCATTGTGAATTCACGAATAAAAATCCAAATAATGAATTAATTTGAAATTTGTAACATTAATTTTAAAACAGTATAATATTCAAACCACATTTACCTTAACAAAGATATTGTATATAGTTTACTGAGTTCAAATATTGTAGTTTGTAGTTCTCTGAATATAGATATTGTATAAAGTTCACTGAATACAGATATTGTAAATAGTTTACTGAATACAAATATTATAATTTGTAGGTTACTGAATACAGATCTTATAATTTCTAGTTTACTGGATACAGATTTCAAAACTTCTAGTTTACTGAATACAGATATTATAATTTCTAGTTTACTGAATACAGATCTTATAATTTCTAGTTTACTGGATACAAATATAACTTCTAGTTTACTGAATACAGATATTATAATTTGTAGGTTACTGAATACAGATCTTATAATTTCTAGTTTACTGGATACAGATTTCAAAACTTCTAGTTTACTGAATACAGATATTATAATTTCTAGTTTACTGGATACAGATATAACTTCTAGTTTACTAGATACAGATATAACTTCTAGTTTACTGAATACAGATATTATATCTTATAGTTTATGGAATACAGATGTTATAGCTTGTATTTTATGGAATACTGATATTATAATTTCTAGTTTACTGGATACAGATATAACTTCTAGTTTACTAGATACAGATATAACTTCTAGTTTACTGAATACAGATATTATATCTTATAGTTTATGGAATACAGATGTTATAGCTTGTATTTTATGGAATACAGATATTATAATTTCTAGTTTACTGGATACAGATATCATAACTTCTAGTTTACTGAATACAGATATTATAACTTATACTTTATGGAATACAGATATTATAGCTTGTAGTTTATGGAATACAAATATTATAACTTGTAGTTTACTGGATATAAATATTATAACTTTTATTTACTGAATGCAGATATTATAATTTCTAGCTCACTGGATACAGATTTTATAACTTCTAGTTTACTGAATACAGATATTATAATTTCTAGTTTACTGGATACAAATATAACTTCTATTTTACTGAATACAGATATAACCTTTAGTTTACTAAATACAGATATTATAACTTGTACTAGGGCTGTTCAAAAAATGTGCGGACTGACGTCATAAAACAAAATGTACTTTATTTAGAAGTTGCAGGTCTGGGACCCCAACGCACACACTTATTCCAACGGTGTTTCCTTTTGTTGAAACAGTCCTTGTACGCTTCTTTTGTAATGTCCTCTAGCTCCTTCATTGCATTTGCCTTAATCTCGGGAATCGTCTCAAATCTTCTTCCTTTCAAGGGTCTTTTGAGTTTGGGAACAACAAAAAATCGCAAAGAGCAAGGTCAAGTGAGTAGTGGGGTGGGGAAGAACAGTGATCAAGTGTTTGGCCAAAAACTGACGAGTTCTGAGGCACAAATTTCGCAGCAACGCGGTGCATCTTCAATTTTTGGGTCAAAATCTCGTAACAAGATCCAACTGATATCCCACACTCTTCAGCAAGCTCCCTGACAGTCAGACGTCGATTTGCCCGCACCAGGGTGTTGATTTTGTCGACGTGTGAGTCGTCAGTTGACGTGGAAATACGTCCAGGACGCTCATCATCTTCAATGGACTGTCTACCATCCTTAGAACTTTCATGCCACTTGAAACATGCCGTACGCTTCATAGCAACATCACAGTAAGCCGTGTTAAGCATAGCAAAAGTTTCAGTCGCAGATTTTCCAAGTTTAACACAAAATTACACAGCAAGTCGTTGCTTCTTCAAACCATTCATTCTGAAATCCACCAAATGAAAAAATCGCACTTCACTTAAAACCGCGTAGGTAATACACAAATAAAGATATCTGCAATCGGGAAATGGCGTCGTAATCAGCTGATCTGTGCAAACCTAGCGACACCAAGCGGATTCCCCTGGAACCAACGGGAGCCGCGCAATTCAAACAGTCCGCGTATTTTTTTAACAGACCTCGTAGTTTATGGAATACAAATATTATAACTTGTAGTTTACTGGATACAGATATTATTACTTCTAGTTTACTAAATACAGATATAATAATAATTTCTAGTTCATTGGATACAAATATTATAGCTTGTAGTTTACTGGATACAAATATTCTAACTTCTAATTTACTGAATACAGATACAATGATTTCTAGTTTACTGGATACAGATATTGTAACTTGTAGCTTCCTGGACACAGATATTGTTCATTATGGTTTCAACATCATAAAAATATGAATATTTAATGTGTATGTAACATTCAAGTTTAAAAGTAATAATAACAAATTACTTATAGACATACACATATTTACCAATGAAAATAACAAACATAAAAACTGTAATAAACATGTTTGAAACACTGATAGTTCATACTGAAAATTATTTATTTTATTTTTATTTTACTGTGACGTCAATGAACCTGGTAATAACGTCACACAACTTTAGTTTCATATTGTTTCCGTCAATTGACTATAAATTAAAAAATTAAGTTTCAGTTCTACGTAACATTCAAAATCTGTGATAGAACAATAATATTTAAATACATGAACTGAGACCATTAAAATACACCATAAGGTTGTTTGTTTTTTATATTCATGTTTAAAATATTTAGCAGCGGGTTAAATAGCAGGATTTTATGGATTTTGTTTAGTTATGGTAAATGAAGTTGAACAACTAGTTTAGTTTTTCAGTTTTTAATTTTAAAAATCATCTTTATCAAAATATTTTGAATAAAATACGGTAAAGCTATAAGAAATTCTTCAAGTTCCCAAAAGATGACGCTCTACAAATCAACGTACGACCTTACGGATAACATTAAGAAGATTGCTCTCTTACGCAACTTTCTTTATGAGTGAGCTTAAACACCACGGTTATTTTAACCCTAACTTTTTAGGAATACAGATTACTGGATACAGATATTATAACTTATAGTTTACTGAATACAGATATTATAACTTGTAGTTTATGGAATACAAATATTATAACTTGTAGTTTACTGGATATAAATATTATAACTTTTATTTACTGAATACAGATATTATAATTTCTAGCTCACTGGATACAGATATTATAACTTCTAGTTTACTGAACACAGATATTATAACTTGTAGTTTATGGAATACAAATATTATAACTTGTAATTTACTGGATACAGATATTGTAACTTGTAGTTTCCTGGACACAGATATTGTTCATTATGGTTTCAACATCATAAAAATATGAATATTTAATGTGTATGTAACATTCAAGTTTAAAAGTAATAATAACAAATTACTTATAGACATACACATATTTACCAATGAAAATAACAAACATAAAAACTGTAATAAACATGTTTGAAACACTGATAGTTCATACTGAAAATTATTTATTTTATTTTTATTTTACTGTGACGTCAATGAACCTGGTAATAACGTCACACAACTTTAGTTTCATATTGTTTCCGTCAATTGACTATAAATTAAAAATTTAAGTTTCAATTCTACGTAACATTCAAAATCTGTGATAGAACAATAATATTTAAATACATGAACTGAGACCATTAAAATACACCATAAGGTTGTTTGTTTTTTATATTCATGTTTAAAATATTTAGCAGCGGGTTAAATAGCAGGATTTTATGGATTTTGTTTCGTTATGATAAATGAAGTTGAACAACTAGTTTAGTTTTTCAGTTTTTAATTTTAAAATTCATCGTTGTCAAAATATTTTGAATAAAATACGGTAAAGCTATAAGAAATTCTTCAAGTTCCCAAAAGATGACCTAACGTTTAGGGTTAATAAGCCTTCAGACTAACCCCAGAACTACCAATGAGCTTATAACATTCTCATTATAATGCCTTCAAATTATTCCTATGTTTATTAAATCAAGTTTAAATCAATTGTGAGGACTTCTGTGAAGAGGGAGATTATATCAAAAGTTGCCACTAAGGCTTTATGATTCAGTTGATTAAGAATATATTTAAAGTTCTTTGAAAAAGAAGCTGACTGATGTTACATATTAAGAAACTAAATAAACACAGCTACAAAACTATGTTCACCTGATAAAATTAACGATGAAATCAACAAAATAAAACAACACTTCATCAACATCAACAAATTTCCTCAAAAAACCGTGGAAAAAATTATACGCACACACCTAGACCAACAACAAACAAACAAACAACAATAAATCCCAAGATACAACAAACTAAAAAACCTTATACTACTGCATACCATATGTTCCCGACATCAACGAAAAAAATAACCAACATTTAGAAAAACTTATAACAAAACACAACATTCTAGTAAACACCAGATTTATTATAAACCAGGTAAAAACTAAAGTCCAAACTATGTAAAAACTACACTGACAAACACAACACCAACATAATAAATAAAATACAATGCAACAACTGCTACGACTTCTATATTAGAGAAACAAGTAGAAAAATGAAAATCAGATTAAAAAAATACAAAAAGTACCTTCACATATTTTTGAACACTGCAAACGAAATAAACATAACATAACAATAGAAACACCCAGAAACTAAGTTGGGAAACAAATGTAATCAAACGCAAAATCAAAGAAGCCATACTTATACAACAATTAATATCCAAATTAATTTGATATAAAGGAACACCTTTGTACCTATACTAATTATAAACGTAACATCCACCTGCAACGCCCCTACAATACCGTTCTCGTTTATACTCTCCTTTCTAAGATATGTGTCCGGCAGTGGTCACTTACAAACTCTTTCTTTCTTAACCTAAATATGATCTAGGAAGGTCGAAACGTTGTTCTCGGCTTATCAATAAAAGTGTTAATACCTATACCAGTTGTTCTGAGATACATTTTTATTTCAAGTGGGTTTCTCATCATCAAGAAGTAATTTAGATAGTTTCAGTAAATAATCCAGATGACAAACTAAAGAATGTAATTTAGATAGTTTCAGTGAATTATATAGCTAATAAAGTAAAGAAAGAGTATTTTGGATAGTTTCAGTGAATTATCTGGATAATAAACTAAAGAAAGAGTAATTTGGATAGTTTCAGTGAATTATCTGGATAATAAACTAAAGAAAGAGTAATTTGCATAGTTTCAGTGAATTATCTGGATAATAAACTAAAGAAAGAGTAATTTGCATAGTTTCAGTGAATTATCTGGATAATAAACTAAAGAAAGAGTAATTTGGATAGTTTCAGTGAATTATCTGGATAATAAACTAAAGAAAGAGTAATTTGGATAGTTTCACTGAATTATCTGGATAATAAACTGAAGAAAGAGTAATTCAGATAGTTCCTGTGAATTATCATGGTAATAAACTAAAGATGGTTTCTATGAATTATCTAGGTGATGTACATGACACAACTGTCTGGTAATCTAGGTTGTTTTTCTATATGCTACAGTTGTGGCCGACATGTGGTCACTTCAAACGTTGTTCTCTCCATATCAACAAAAGTTTTAATACCCATACCAGTCGTTCTGAGATATATATCTGAATTACTCTGTTTTATTTTGTTATCTAGATAATTCATTGAAACTCTCTGAATTACGTTCTTTAGTTTGTTATCTAGATAATTCACTGAAACTATCTGAATTACTTTATTTCTATGATGAAACATTGTACAATGAACGGCAACTCCCTGTTGAGGAGACACAAGTGTAGAGGACAACGTTCCAAAAGTATTCTACCTTTAGTCTACAAGTAAGTGTGTGTATGCAAACGCAAACGAACTTGACAGGGTTTTAGTTTAGAGAGAGAAAAGTCTCAAGAATTCTCTCGCCAGCAGGGGTGGTCAGGAACGTTGTGGTTCCTCTTGGTCCCCTCACATGACAGATTATTAACTGTGCTTGGAAATTTGTCTCTACTTAACTTTTATTTGTTTAAGGTGATGAAGTGAGGTGGGGTATTATAAAAATGAGGGTTGAGAAAGGGGGGAGCGAGACAAAGATGGCAACGGAGGAGTGAGCCAGGCCAGTGTCCGACAAGCAGATATAAACGTAAAACGACCCGATTCAGGGCTTGGCAACAGTGTTGCCTTGGCTGGGATCTAAAGATCTAATGCCTAAGATTTGGATGTGGGGGAAATGGGAGTGCCCCGAGAAAACCCACTTTCACAGGACAGGCGCCGAAAGTGTTACCTGTCCTGTGTGTGTGTGTGTAGGTGTTGCCGATCTTTTATAGTGTCCTGGTGAATTGTAAAGAACGTGTTATAATTGGTTGGATTATCACTGATTCTTATTGGAAAAAATATTTCCTTAGATTCAACCAATGGCAGCCACAGGTTACTCACCTCTAATCCGGAATCTCGGTTTAGTGAAGGTTTAATAGTGTTAATATAAAATGATTCTTTGATTTTTCTTGTCTTCCAGTTTTCTAGTACAAAACATCACAAACATCATGAATCTTTCACTAACAACATGTTATTTAACCCTCACACTT
The DNA here is from genome assembly GCF_004210375.1 of Tachypleus tridentatus. NCBI lineage: Eukaryota > Metazoa > Arthropoda > Merostomata > Xiphosura > Limulidae > Tachypleus > Tachypleus tridentatus. Next base: position 123,641,172 of record NC_134830.1, on the reverse strand, counting down.
GGAAAAAGCTATTATTACCACGACTCCCAATAAACAAACAAATAGGACTAGTCCTGATAACTTCCGTCCCATCAGTCTGTTAAATTGTTTTGATGGAGAAACTAATATCACATTGCCTCCTTCATTTCTGTGAAATAAATAACATCCTACCAGGATTTCCAAAATCTTCTAGGAAAAACAGACAATAGATCACCTCACACGACTTACTGAATCAGTTTACAAAGCTTTAAATAACAATCAGATAACAATAGGTGTATTTTTAGACCTTAAGAAAT